>NC_060138.1:804981086-805285360 GCF_021461385.2 Schistocerca piceifrons
AGATGAAGAACATCACCAAACCAGAAGAAAAAAAAAAATGAACTGAAATGATTGTATGGCATTTATTGGCCGGTATATCCCTTGCGGTGTTCAGCTGCTGTATTGAAAATTGATGCCAATTCGTTGACTTTCATGTCAATGATAATGAAATTGATGATGAAAGACTCACAACACCCAGTCCCCTGCTGGGAATCGAACCCGAGCCCCCTTGCATGGTAGGTGGTAATGCTACTGGTGTGCTACACAGGCAGACACCAGAAGAAATAATTATGGTTAAATAATAATAATAATAGTAGTAATAATAAGGATGAGGCAGGAAGATGAATTTATCATACAAACTCACTATGGACATCTACAAGAAGAATTTTTTAATCAATGCAAGAGTAAGACCTCACCAGGGTGTGATCCAGTCTGAAGGTTTGTACATAGGTGAAGGTCTGAACCTTGTGAGGACAGGTTTATTTAGGACACTAGAACACATTGAACTAAAGATTATTATAAAGGTTTTGGGACACCAAAGAATGAAAGAAAGTTTATCTGGAAGATGAGCAAACCAGAATAGAAAGGATAGAAAGGACCTTGGATACCATCAGGAAAAGAAGGAAAATACTCATTGAATTCACCCAGAGAATGGGCCAGGGGAGACTGACACACAAGATACTCCAGTTTCTTGTGACCAACAAAGTCAAAGTACTCTGTGCTGGATCCACCAGATACAAATGATTTAGGAAAATGTGGGAATATGGGAAATAGAAAAGTACAACAGTGTAAACTTCTAGTAAAGAATCAAGGCTGCCACAAGTTTCCAGAACAAAAAAAATCATAGAGTGGGGAATGGAGAAAGCTGTAAGTGTGAGGATATGGGACAAGGAATGCCTGAAAGAAAGAAAGAAAGGAACTTGATCCACATTAACTTTGCCTACATAAGACCAAAACAACAAGAAGAAAAAGAAATAATTTATTTTTAACATTTAAACACAGGCATAGAATATTTTCAATACAGGTTAGGTTCTGCTGAAACAATATCAGAAAAATAGTTTAATTTAGGAAATTCATTCAAAGGGGCTAGATGCTAACTAAAATTAACTGGCTTCAGCTGGTCATATATACTGTATATTGCTAAAGTGAATAATGATTCTTCATTTATTTTACAATTTTTAGAGAAAGTGGATGACCTTATTAAATATAAATGGAAGAGGAATTGGACATAGGATTGTTGAAGCAACTATTGTGAAGGAAGGTAGGAAGGAAGATAGAGTTTAATGTCCCATTGACAATAAGGTCATTAGAGATGGAGCACAAGCTTGAATCAGGGAAGGATGGGGAAGAAAATCAGTCAAGCCCTTTCAAAGGAACCATCCTGGCATTTGCCTGGAGCAATCTAAGGAAACCATGAAAAACCTACATCTGGATGAATGGGTGGGAATATTATCTCTCATGCTGTCAAATGAGAGCCCATTATGCTAACCACTACACCACCTCTCTCAGTAAAACTATTGTGATACATCACTCAAGTGATTCAGCATACTTATAAAAATTATTCATTGTGACAGTGTGGCCTTAAGTCATTCATAAGTCTGCAATGATTGCTTGATGATTACTTCTCAGAAGTTAATGGAAACTCTCACAATTGCTTAGATCTTGCTGTACAAGATTACATTTCCCTGTGACATGACTGAGTGAAATGGCAATTATTTTGAAACAACAAGGAGATTTCAAATTTGTATTTCACTGACTCATTTACAATAACTCAGAAATATTTAAACTGTGATGAAAGTTTTTTAAAGGAACACAAAAAAATAACGTAGTGACACAAGTTTTCTTCACACTGTATCTCCCTGTGGTAGGAGATGATAATTTGTGTACATGCTGTAGCAGACTTTTACTAAGGAACTTCATAGAAATTATTTCTTACTCTCCATTACAACAGCAGTAGGTATGGTACTTCCTGACAGATTAATAGGTACTGTGCTTGTAATAATGTTAAGTGTTTTCCTTTTCTTTTTTTACCATTCTGTTGTCTTGTCATTAATCAGCTTTAGCCTAAAATTCATTTTCTCTTTCATCATATTTCATTTTTCTTTAAGATTAATATGTATTTTTAGGTACTTATACTATCACAGTTGTACCAACATGTATATTGAACTAAAAACATGTGATGAAATTAACATTCTAGTATCATAATTGGTGTGGTGTTCAGTAATTTGTAAATTTAAGTTTTTTTTTTTGTGTGCATTAAACATGTGGTCAATTTACGGTGCCATCTTGTAAGTAATATTTTAGTTGTGTGTATTAGATGAATTACTCTTTTTTTTCAATCTTTGCTAATTTGAACCCTGTGTCTAGCTAAATATTAGAATGAAAATTTTATGCATTTGTACAATAAAATACATTACACAAAAGATTTGAACACACAAATACCTATTACCTTGAATATATACATATTAATTTTAAGGACCTATGAAAGGAGAGAGACTCATAGGAATGTTTCTGTTCACTTTCTAAAGACACTGTGAAATATAGTGTAATCAAGAGAACTGAAGAGGTTGGAGGAAAACATTTGCAACTGTACATATATAATGATCATCCAAACGTGTTTGAACCCCACTGCACATTTTCTTCTTAACATAAGAAAAGATATAGACACGAATGGAATGATGATCTTATAATCTATTTGGCATGTTTTCTTCTAGATAATAACACATCTTTCCCTTTGTTAGACCTAACAGCATGAAATGCTGTAAACCTGTAGTTGATTGGTCAAGTTATTATTACTGCCATGATTTGCTGCATTTATTTTTTTTTCTGCTGCATGTGTGAGAATCAGTTGCCTTTGATAACTATGATATAACAAAGTGTGGTGTTATAACATGTCAGTGTAAGTCAGATAAACATGTTCAGTTTGTTATTTATTTATTTTTGAATATGCAACACCAGTGGCAAAACAGTTTAGCAACATGATCCCAGCATATCTACTCATAGTGTGTGATGGTTTAAAAAAACTAGAATCCAAAAATATTAAATCTGATCTATTTTGCCATAAACACATACACATATGCAAGTGTTGCTCTACCAATAATTGTGTGATTAATTTATTTATATGCCTTTAGAGCTCAGTGAACACAATCAAATTTTTATTATTAACTATAAGGGCCAGTCATATGAAAACTGAACATTCACCACAACAGGACACTGAATGGTTCCATTCAAAAATAATCATCACATGCATTAAGACATTTATCCGAATGGGAGATGAGGTGATCAATTTCTGTTTCGTAGAACATGGTCAGGCACTGAGGGATCCACAACAGCACTCACTCTTACTTTTTCTTGTCCGACCGAAACCAACATCCATACATATCTTTCTTCAGGTCACCAAAGATATGAACATTACATGGTGAATGATTTGGGCTGTATGGAGGATGCTGCATTGTTTCTCAACCAAATTACTCAGGCATAGCCTTTGTCCAAATGGCAGTGTGGGGGCAGGCCTAATCATGCAACAGGATGACTGCATCTGACTGCGTTCCTCTGCATTTTCTTTATGGCATGTCACAGTTTCTGCAAAGTGCCTTCATAGTACTGCGCATTGATTGTGATTCCATGTCTAAGGAACTCGATGAGCAGAAGGCCCCTGTAGTTGAAGAAGGGGCTCATCATGAATTTACCAGAACTTGTGTGGGCAGCTTTGGATTTTGTTGGCAGGGAGATGTGGGATGTTTCCACTGTTGGCTTTGCCATTTGCTCTCGGGATCAAAATGGTAGCACCATGTGAGGTGGAGGTCAGTTTCTGTTAGATGAGGAACTGTGAGAGTGGGTGTGGTTGTGGGTCCTTCAGCAGCCAACCGTATTCTACAAAACAGGAACTGATCATCTTGTCTCTCATTGGCATAAACATATTTAATGTGTATGGTGATTACTTTTGAATAGAACCATTCCATGGTCCAATTGTGGCAGTCATTTGATTTTCATTTGACTACCTGTCATAGTTTCAGATGAGGTGGCCTATCTTATTATCTTGGTACTGCGTATTATTATAGCAACATAGTTCTCATAACCTCAGAGCAAAGTGTGACTCTACTAAGAACTGGAGGGAGGGAGGGGGGTGTTAACTGCATCTTAATAATTACTAATGAAATCAATGAGAGGAAATCCTGCTGATGATTTTGAGATGTCACAGTTACAGTTAGTAATCTGCATAAGGTAAGAATCTTGATGGGCTACTTTATGTGGAATAAATGTGGACTGGTTGCTCACCAACCTATACTGTAGACAGTGTGGAGAATAAAAGTCTGTTACCCTCTCAACTGAAAATGTTAAGGGCGAGACAGAGGCTGACTGACTGTCAAATTCCAATGTTAATTGAAGAGTTGAGGGCTCTACTGGTATTTGATCAGTATGTGAACTGGCAATGTTGCTCTCAAGCTATGGCATTCAGAAGCACACAGATCCAGGCTGAGACTGCTTTGAGCATAGCTCTACCAAACCTTAGCAGTGCTCACATTTCTCAACAAACTCCTTGAGCTCTGGCAGGGAAGGGTATGATTTTCAGGGTTGCTGGTGGCCCTTCTGCTACTTGCAAGTCAATCTGTTGATGTCGAATATTGTGGGCAGTGGACTGAGAGAACTCAGGCAGTGGTTTCAGGCCATGGGACATGCCAAGATACTGCTCCATTCACATCTTACTATGCAAAGTTGGGCTAAGTAGATAGTAACATGGACCTTAGAACCTCAATGACTTCTACTACTTTTTATGTAGGGACATAAAACTGTAGAATTGTAAGATCCTAAGATAGAGTAATTCTAAATCTACATCTACATATATACTCCACAAGCCACCAAGCGGTGTGTGGCAGAGGGCACAATTTGTGCCAAAATCATATTTTCCCCCAGTCTGTTCCAGTTGCAGATTGCGTGAGGCAAAAACGACTGTCTGAACACCTCAGTATGAGCTCTAATTTCCCTTATCTTTGTATGATGATCATTGCGCAGTTTGAAAGTCGGTGGTAATAATACATGCTCTACATCCTCGGTGAAGATTGGATTTTGGAATTTAGTGAGCAGCCCCTTCCTTTTAGGGCACTGTCTATCTGCAAGTGTGTCCCACTTCAAACTTCCTATGAGATTTGTAATGCTCTCACGATGGCTAAAGGTACCAGTCATGAATCTTGTCACTCTTCTTTGGACCTTCTCAATCTCTCGAATCAAACCCAACTGGTAATGGTCCCATACAGATGAACAATACTCTAAGACTGGACGAACTAACGTATTGTAAGCTATTTCCTTTGTTGAAGGACTGCATCGCTACAAGAGTCTACCAATAAACTGCAATCTAGAGTTCACCTTACCTATTACTTGTGTAATCTGATCGTTCCATTTGAGATCATTTTGAATAGTCACACCCAGATACTTGACAGATGTTACTGCTTCCAAAAGACTGGGCATTTATTTTGTACTTGTGCATTAATAGGGATTTTCGCTTTGTTATATGCAGTAGGTTACACTTACTAATATTGAGAGATAACTGCCAGTCATTACACCACACATTTATTTTCTGCAAATCCTCATTGATTTGTTCACATCTTTCCTGTAGACTACAGCATCATCAGCAAATAGTCTAATGCCACTGTCAATACCATCAACCAGATCATTTATGTAAATTGGAAGAAGCAGTGGACCTATTACGCTGCCCTGGGGCACACCTGAAGTTACGCTTGTTTCTGTAGAAGTCACCCCATTCAGGATGACCTACTGCTCCCTGTCTGTTAGAAAACTTTCTATCCAACTGCATATGTCATCAGATAGACCATAAATGCACCCTTTTTGGAGCAAGCAACAGTGTGGAACTGAGTCGAACACCTTTTGAAAATCAAGAAATATGGCATCAACCTGGGAGCCGGTATCTAGAGCCTGTTGTATATCATGCACAAAGAGGGCCAGCTGTGTCTCGCATGACTGCTGTTTCCTAAAACTGTGCTGGATTCTGCATATGAGCTTCTCAGAGTCTAGAAAGGTCATTATGTCTGAACACAAAATATGTTCCATGATTCTACAACAAATCGATGTCAGTGAAACTGGCCAGTAATCATGTGCAGCCAATTTTCTACCCTTTTTATAGATTGCAATGACCTGGGCCTTCTGCCAGTACCATAGAACTTTCTGCTGTTCCAATGATCTCTGATAGATGATGGATAAAAATGGTGCTATTTTGTTGCATAGTCAACAAACATATAATCTTATGGGGATATCATCTGGGCCAGATGCCTTCCTGGCATCTAAGGATCTTAACTGTTTTACAGTCCCAGATACACTAAACACTATGCCAGCCATCCTTGCATTTGTTCGATAATTGAAAGGAGGAATGGTGCTGCAGTCCTCAACCATAAATGAGTTTTTGAAAGCTAGGTTTAGAATTTCAGCCTTCTGTTTTATCATCATCAGTTACATTACCCGCACCATCAGCAAGAAAAGATATTGAATTACTTGTAGCATTCATAGATTTTACATACGACCAAAACTTTTTGGGGTTTTTAGAATCTGCAGACAAAATATTGCTTTCAAATTCATTAAAAGAATCTCTCATTGACCTTTTGACAACTGCCTTCACTTGCATAATTTCTGTTTGTCAGTGGGGCAGTGACTACATTTAAAATGACTGTGCAAAATTCTCTGCTTTTTCAGCAACTTCCTAATATTTTTGTTGTGCCTAAGTGGATCCTTTCCCTCCCCTATATTTTTGCTAGGCACATACTTCTCTAACACAGGGTGGAAAATAACTTTAAATTCTGACCAAAGATGCTCAATATCTTTATGTCCTGCGGTGAATGCTTGGAGCGGACTATGAAGATATTCATTAATGACACTTTTATTTACTTTCTCAAACAAGAAAGCTCTATGCTGTTTCATTGGTTTTTTGCAACTTCCACTGACAAAGCCACAATGACATTATGGTCACTAATAACTTCTTCTAGATTAACTTCCTCAAAAACTTGGAATAGAAGTTAAATAATATCAAATGGGTTATAGAAGTGTTACAACAAGTGTAATGAAAAAGTGAAGACAAGACAGAATTTAAATCATGACGTGTTTTACTGCAGAAGATCAGTGTAGTAAGAAATTCAGGTATAAACTTAATAATGGTAAACAAGATTGTTTTGAAAACATATAATGGATAGTCCCTACAAATCATTCAATTTTGCATCTGTATGTTCACATTCTAATGACAAGGTAAAAGACCCCTGCAGAAAGTTACAGAAGCTTATATATGACAACAAATCCCATTTCAGGATGATAAGGGGGAAGATTTTAATATTAAAGCAGAACAAAAAGTACAAATTTGGTTTTTCAGTGGGATCCTCTGGATATGACACCAGAAATGACAAAGATCATACATTAGTATAATTTGCCAAGAACAACAAAATGTTAATCCTTTCATTCAGGAAAAATATAGATAATGGAAAAATTAAAAATACTACATTTGTCAAATAATAAAGACATTGTACAGGCTGTAACACCTCAAAAAAGAAGGTTATACAGACATTAATAAAAGGGTACAGTTATTTAACAAAAAATGTCACACTGTAGCAGTTACAAGGAAACCAATAGAAATGAAAATCTCAAATGTAATAATGCAGCTAATACAGAGAAGGTATGAGTTTCAAGCAAACTGTATCAGGGACATGACAGAATATGATGAATTAAACAGAACCATTCATAAATGTGAGAAGTTGTAACAAAAATGTATTAAGAGGAACAACAGAAAACAATAAAGGTATAAGAAAAAGACCTTAGACTGAATGGATGCTTAATTTCATCAGTTAAAATCAAGATGGTGTGTAACTGACAACAGAGTAAAAATTGAACAAGTATTCCAGTTTTTCTTTACATGTTGGTATAGTTCATGAGATAAATCAGCAAATACATTTAGTAATGAAAACAATGACATTCTGAAAGTAATGGCAAATGAGGTGTTTAAAGCCATTTGTGGTAAAATGAAAAGGTAAGTGCCATGAGATGACAGTGTTTCAATACAAATGATTACAGCTTAAGAAAAAGTCTTGCAAAATGAACACATAAAATTATTTACAGAAAGATTGCAAAGAAAACAGCAGCTCAAAAGTGAAAGTTGCGGTAATATTATCCTTCACAATAAATGAGAGAGAGACAAGAAGTTAAAAAACTATATCCCTTTCAGACCCAAGGTTGCATTATAAGTGCTATTTTGAAAACAGGAAGTTTTAGGGTGTAAAACCATCATTAATTCATTAGGAAAATGAAAATAAACTTATTCTTAGAAATTTCTGGAAATTTGGCAACCACAAAATTGTGCATGTTGAGTCATTACTGTAACTTATTTTATGACATATGCAATCTAACTACTTCATGTTTTCACTGTCATTTCTTTATGTGATACAAACAAAAACAGTTAGTATCTTTTGATAACCACAGGTACACATCAAAATCATCACATTTTGATCTTGATGCTGTTTGCAACGTGTTTTTGCAGCAATGTCTTGCAGATTTTCATCAATAGGCCACTGATCAAATTTATCCAACTTCTTATCTGTGTGCGGTGAACATTAAGGTATACATCTTTTGATTTCAGCTGTAATTAAATGTTCTTTTCTGTTTCATCATAATCATCAATCCCTGCATGGACTTCCAATTTGTGCTGTGTTGAGGAATTTCCTCATGGATGTCCAGAATGCAAGCAGGTTATGTATGTCTTTTGTTAGAACTTTATTTGCTTTACTGTCAATCCTACACTGAACTCACACCTGCCACATTCATCAGATGTAAATTTATCTCCAGGTTCCACTTCTTACTTTTTATGTGTGTACAGTGTACCTCCATCTGCTGATCTCTCACAACAGTTCCTTCCATTGATTGAGTGCACTTATGTGTAGTTGGTGCACAAACCAAACAATTTCTTGGTTTCCTGTGAACTTGTTGCCAGTTGTTGTCCAGTTTTAGTCTTGCAGTAAATGTCTGTACAGGCTGTACCTTCATGGAACAATACTTAGCAAATAAGATGCTGGATGTATAGCTACGACAACAACCTGAAACAAATGAAATGAATCTTTTATTGAAAAATATTGTGCACACATAAAATCTCTGCTTTAATATAAGTAAATGGTATGGTGTATGTTCTGTCCGATTGTCAGAAGCTGGTGAAACCTGAGAAAAAGCTTCTTCCCCTAAATGTGTCAGTAACTAGATGTTTCACCATTTGCTGCTACAGCTGTAGCCGGAACAAGTGTGTTTTGTCCCTCTTGCTGTTGCTTCTTTGGTTGTTGTTGTTGTTGTTGTTGTTGTTGTTGTTCTTGGTGGTGGTGGTGGTGTTTTACTTTCTCTACATTTTAATTTGAATGTTATTGCTTGTCATCTTCATTGTACTGTAAAGTGGATGCTTCTACAAAATTGTCACCTGAGGATTGTGATCCAGGCAAACTTTTCCAGCATTTTTCTTTGCAAATAGGAAAATCAGGGGCATTATCATTACTGCTTAAATAATCTATATCAGACAGGTTTTGCAAAGCAGTGGTCACAGAATTCTTCAGAGATGCTGAAATTGCACCAACAATTTAACGTTATTTTGATTAATAATAAATATTAGACAGAGTGATATTACCAAACCAATGGCAAAACATCACAGGACATGTAAAATCTACTGTCAGATATGATAGATGCAGGTGTTGAAACAAATGTGGACATCAACATTTTGTCAAAATGCTATTGTCCTAAAAATCTGACGTTAGATCCAACACACATAGTTGTGCATATTCTAATGTTTCAGTTTATATCTCCATTAATTTTCAAATAAACTAATAATTTATGAGATATTCACATAAAATGATCTATTTAAAGTAGATTTATGCCATGAAAATGATCTAAAAATAATGTATATTATCACAATAGACACAAACAGTCGAATGTGCACCTCCTGGCCACCATCATAACTCGTATTACAAATTTGCTGAATCATTCTTATGAAACACTACTGACTATTTCCTCACATGGAGTAATGAGTGCCAATAACAGGGGATCTCAAGTTGATTCCATGTTTCTAGATTTCCAGTACAGTTTTTACATCATTCCTCATATGCCATTTCTAATCAGATTGCGTGCCTATGAGTACCATCCCACTTGTGTGACTTTATTCATGATCCCTGTCAAAATGGTAACAGTTTGTAATAACTGACAGGAAGTCATGTAGTGAAACTGAAGTGTTATATGGGGTTTCCCAAGTTAGTGTTATAGGACCTCTTCTGTTCTTAATCTATATAAATGATTAGACAAGATACTTGCATTGTGCAAAAAAGATGATTAACCCTAAACAATAAAAAGTGTGAGTACCTTGAAAATGGATTAGCACTGTACACATTTTTGCACAAGAGTCAAGGGGATGTGATCCAAATGCAGATTGGGTTTCTGCCGAGTATTCACTGAGTGAAAGCTGCTACTTCATAGGAATATGCTCATAATGGTAACAACAAATGGCATTGTATATTGTGAGACCAGTTTCAGAATTCTTAGATTCCTGAACATAGGTTGACAAGATGTTTATAAACTTACCACATATGGCTCAACCTACTCATTTCTCAGCCAGGGAAGTAGAAGACAATGGATCAGTAGACAAATCAAACCATATAGAAAATGGTGGATGCTTTTGGAAGACTAAACAGGATTTCAGAACTAACCTCCAGATTTATTTGAAAGTGAAATTTTAAAATTGAGAAGTTCTTTGCTGGATTCCAAGAGATTAGAATATGCTGAGGTGATGACATATTGGAGGATGGACAGTTCAAATTAAAAAACATGTACGAGCAACATGGATGTCCATAGCCGAAGGCTGTGATACATCAAAAAGTCTTGAGGAAGCCTTAATCCACCAGTGGGTGTGAAATGGCTGATGATGATCTCCAAGCACTATACGACGACTTAAATATAAAACACAGAAGACTGAATATTTATACAAATTAAGCTCTTTTAGACTGGATACTCTAGTTTTTAATTAGATTCAGTGACAAACACACCTCTATGGCTATGTCAGTACAAGCCAATACTAAAAAGAATAATGTATGCATTGTTTAATTCAGTTTAATGAATGTTGGATTTGAGTCATTCCCTCTCAGAAACCAAGCATTGACTGAGTAAGTGACATCGTCAACAAAATGTGTCTATTTCCTTATGTACAATGTTCTGTAGTCTGCAATGTCCCATTTAGGAATATCTTGCGGTATCTTTCTCGCTTCCCGCACACTGGGTCCTGGGTTCAATTCCCGGTGGGGTCACGGAATTTTCCTGCCTTGAGATGATTGAATGTTGTTGTGTCACCTTCAACATCATCATCATTCATCCCCATTATGGTCGGAGGAAGGCAATGGAAAACCACCTTCACTAGGACCTTGCCTAGTATGTCGGTGTGGGTCTCCCACATCATCCTATACGCTCCTCTGAGTATGGGACCTCACCACCATCATTTAGGAATATGAAACAAGAACATATATTAGAAAACAGGTATTATAGCATGTGTCTACATATTACACTAAATATTAGATACTCGTAATGATTGTCTGCTTATCTGGTGTTAGTAATTAATGCCACATCAAGAGCATACTGTCAATGTTGATAGATAATGTAGTATACAGCAACAGATTACTTTTACCATGGTATTTCTAAAATTGTTCTGTAGGCCACAGTGCCTGTATGAATTAATGTCTTAAAGAGTAAATACTGTAACAGCAGTTTCAGTTTTTCCTGTATCACTGTACTGTCTGGCCTTTTGACTAACTGCTGTGGTAATGAGCACTGGGATGTCACAGAGAAAACTGAAAATAATTCACATCTCAGATACAGATAAATTGACCATGAATATCCCCATTATGTTAAGTGGTAACAGAAATATGGGATGTGAAGCTATCTTTTGAAAACTTTGTAGAACTGTGTAATGATTGGGGCACAAATTCAGTGAGCATAAAATATTACACTGTGCTCAAAGTCAAAACAATAAAAGAATGAATTAAAAATATTTCGTGAGCTGTGTAATGTTAATAATCCACCACACCCCTTTTTATCAAAGGAGTAACTGAGGGGACTCTTTTTACTATGATGCTATTGAATACTGAATATTTGCTGAGTCTTGCGAAATGACCCTACCATGTGCTTGTGGAAGAAACTGCAGTAGGTTTTACATGAGATGATTTGCAGAAAACAAAATTAGAACAATGCTTAACCAGAAATGTAAGAATGACCACATATTTTACAGGCTATCAAACGTGCACTGGATTAAAAAAAACAAAGACTGTTAGTGAAAATAATGCAGAAGATTCAAATTTACAGTAGTCCAGTAGATTGATATTCTCATTTGAACATTCCATTATGAAGCTTTACTGAAAAATACAAGACACACCATATGAGTTCCTCTTAGGCTGAACATTTTGGAAGTCATTTCGTGATTATTAAAGTAGGAAAGATCGAGTCCAAATGATTAACTTAGGAGTGACTTCATTGTTATTATGATGTGTTATACACTAAAGCTGTTAATCATTTGCATGAGAGTATAATTGCTTAATTCCTGCATGTAGTAAAATTCAAAAGATTGGAACCAGCTTTTGCACAAGTAAATTTTCTGTACAGTGAAACTAAGCACTCATTTAATTTTAACTCTGACAAGAAAAACAACTGAAAATAATTTCTATTAAATAGCAGCAGGGTATTGCCTAAAAGTATAACTGGAAGAGGCACGTTTTGAAAAGATACTTTGACATTCAGTACTTTTTATCTCCACTTTTTTTCATCTTCTCTTATGAAAGGTACTGGCAACAAAAATACCCAGTCTTTATTATTTTATCATTGGAATTGCTTATGAGACTAAGTGTTTGTGGTGGGTGCATGGTGTGGTGCATGAAGGTGTCGGAGCTGGACGTGGGTCGGCTGACTGTTGGGGAGCTTCAAGCACGCAAGATGGTGGTGTCAGATGTGGACAGCGTGTCACTGCAGGCTGCTGAGTTCAGTTCAAAGACAACAAATTTGGCTGTGAGCACACTTGAGCTTCCATCTGGACTGCTGCAAGAGCTTCGAGACTCTCTTCAAGCACAGCAGACAGCTGAGGTAATGCAATACACAGGGTTGCTTATTTTCTCAGAACTTCTATTTTTCTTGCCATAATATGCTTCTGCAATTTTTTATTTTATTTTTTTATTTTTTGAGCATTATGGGTTCATTTGTGTCAAGAAATTGCTCCAAACCTCACTGACTTCTATCAATGGGAATGGTCTGCCAGTCTTGACAGTCAAGAATATCCCTTGATGAAAAGAAATGTAGAGAGGTAAAATATACATCACAACATGAACTAGAAAATAAACAGAAAAATGCAGTATCATGAAAAGGTCAATATAAAATTAACAAATAAAAATCTGTTAACAGTAAAAAGCAGTGTTTAAATGCCATATTATTTGAATATAAGAATTATAATGTGGAAATATCAATGCGAAGACGTTAAACTAAATTGTCAACATTTGAAAGAAATAGTTCATGTTATAAAAGTTAAAAACACAACACTGAGACACTCAGAACAAATTAGTGCCATGTGTTCTTCTTGATAATGAAGTCATAAGATCCAGAGAAGTTCAGATGCAGGATCTCATTTTCCTTTGACTGTTGTTTTGTGTGAAACACAAGAGTCTAATGAACAGTGAAAGCATAGTAAAGTATATGGCAAATTGTTTCATCAAATCACTGATTTCACTGAATAGCAGAAAATATAAGGTGGACAAAAAATAATACAGCCCTGAACTGCACTAAGAAAGCATGTGTTTGTTTCTCCTCTTGCACATCTGTTATTCTGACAATTCTTTCCAATTGCTTTCAGATTGGCAACTGTGCAAATATTACAACCACAACATATTTTTGTTGCAATAGTAAATATAATTACAATAACAGAAACAATGTTCGCATCCAATAAAAGTGGAAATTTAAACAGGATTGCTTATAAGAATGAGATTCTGAAATCTTGCCTTCCATGATAAGCATTATTTTCTTTTTTCACATTTGAGAAATGTTATGCCAAGTGAACCCATACGTGTGTGGCTGATAGACAACAGTCAATCAGTGAACAATAAATTAACAATAAATACAGATGTTGTGAATATCGGGATGGGAGACAAAATGGCCAAGGAAGAAAAAAGAGAGTGAAAAGCAAGGAAGTGCTGGAAATAGAGTTGAGGGGTGAATAAAGATTAAAATAATGATACTGTGATGAATTGGGAAAACTAGAAAGAGAAACAAAAAGGGAAAATAGCATGAGTAGGATGTTAGAAGGAGCACGAAACAATGGATATCTATCAAATGCAGAATACTAGTGTGTCACTTCAATAGGGTGTAGTTATTAGGCGAGGAATGACCTCCTGCAGAGACACTTATGTGGTGTCTGAACCATAACAAACTCTGCAGTTGTGATGTTGAACACATTTTATTATGGAGTTATACGTGATGAGTGAAGACCATCTGCCTGTGCCTGTCTTTCTCACAGTGTGGTTCTTCCATCTCATGCAGGTGCTCTCTTAGGGTTCAGCCGAGCCACTAAGTGAAGTTGATATTCTCACAAGTGGCTTTTCCTATGTGCAGGTCTTGCCAGCTGTGATGGGTATACAGGGCATTTAAGGAGCACACTGACAAAAATTGTGTGATGGTCGATCACACAGGAAGACTACTTTTTTTTGTTAGGGAGCATATCCTCTGTTTCACATATGTGTTTGGTGCTTGGGAAAAGCGAAGTGATTGTGATATATAGTGTACTGAATCAACTCAAGATTAGTTGTTGTCATGATTCTTAGCCTTCAGTATATATCACCATTTGTTGCTTAAATATGAGGTTCTGGGTTCTTTATGGACTACAAAATAACTGAGCTCACATGAAAGATTTTTACATGTTATGGTGAGGAGAGACACAATAAAACAGGTGCTCATTATACACAGGGAGTCACAAGAGGAATTGTCAATATTCAGGGATACGACAGGAACACTCATTTGAAGCAAAAAATGACATATGGCCATATACCTTCTTCTGAATGGTTTCCGAGATAGAAGACATTTAATGGACATTTGTTTTTGGGCTAATAACATGTACATATGTGCTTTAGCTGTCTGAACTCTTTGACATTTTATTCAAGTACAACCTGCCTCATTGCTTTCATCCTTTTTGCATGGGATGTCTTTCTGCCATTAAAATACCCATTGAATGCACAGTTCTCCATGGTCTGTTGCAAGTGAAGTAATGTGAGTGACTCAGAGAGCCTCACAGAGAAGCATCAGCTAACTGTGTTTGTACACAAGATGGCTAAAATCCCAACATATGTACTAATGAAGAATATGCAGATATGGTGTATGTTTATAGATGGTAATGCTCCTACTGCAATCAAAGAATATCATCAGTACTTTCTGAATGGTCAATTTCCTGATCATAGAGTGTTTACCAGGTTTTTCAGCACATTGTGTGCAACAGGCATTCTTCTAAGTACCCCCTTTTCTTTTGAACATGTAGTTCAACAACCTGCTCAGGAACAGCAACATGCTGTTGAAATATTGCAATGCAGTCCTGCTACCAGCACATGGTAACTTCCTGTACCTATCAACATCTCACAAAGACATGGCTAACATTACATGCAGGAAAGTTGTACACATTTCACATACAATGTGTTCACAATCTTCACATTGGTGACAATGCCACACAGCTTGAATTTTGTTGTCGGTTAAATGACAGTTATCATTTGCTTCCATTAATACTATTCACTGATGAAGCCATATTTACATGGAATGGAATCAACAACAAATGTAATAATCATCACTGGTTGCAGGAAAATCCATGCACTACAGTGGGAATCAATTTCCAAGTTTGTTTTTCAATCAGTGTTTGGTGCAGCATCATCAGTAACATGTTGATAGGTCCAGTCCTTTTGGATGAAGAATGGCAGGACAGAACTACTTGCATTTTTTGGAAAATACATTTGTTGAACACTCTAATTGCTGGATGGTAGTACAATTAACTGGCCACCAAGATCTTAAGATCTTATGTCATCAGATTTTTGTTTTTGAGGTTGGATGAAGTTTGAGGGGTAAAAATGAAAGGTGAATATGTGACATGAACTGCTCGGTAGCATCACTGATGCTGCTGCCCTCATTAGGGAATGTGCAGGACTGCTCAGACAAGCAACACAACATGTTCTCCCAATAGCACACAGATGGGTTGATGTTGATGGTGGATGTTTGAAAATTTATTGTGAATAAGTAATCTGATGTGTACAACAATGCTTAGAGGGGAATGTTTTAAAAGGTATGCATTTTTCAATTGACACTTTGTAAAATGCATGTTGTAATATTTACTAACAATTGGACATGTGTAAACGTGACATTGTATTGAATAGTACAGAAAATAAATAACAATGTACATTAAGTGTGTACTATTTCAGGAACCATTCAGAATAGGGCATATGTCCATACAAATTTTTTTGCTTCAAATGATCACACCTGTTATGTCACTAATGACTGACCATTTCTCTTGATACAGCATCAGTTTCGTAACAAGGGCATCAACACCACTGTACCTTTGCTTCACTTTATTGAAACCTTTGAGAGTATTTATCCTGACCATACTAGTGGTAGAAAGTTTCATGTGAGTTTTTAGGATGCCACAATATAAATGGTAATAATTCACCTTCAACCAGTATGTGGTGAGCGATATGTGCTGTAGGCACAGATGTAGGGTTCCGGAGAGTATTTCAGAGATACAGCTTACAGATGCAACACATTCAGAAGGTGCAGGCCATAGGATCACCAGTTTTACATCTCATTTTGAACTTTATTTAACACAATGCTAATGACGCTGTCTCCTTTATATGTGTTATTTACAAATTGACAACTGTCAGTTGTTTTAGTATTCTGAATAGTCACATCTAGAGTTGTGAGAACTGACATGTGATTGCTGTAATATCTCACTAACAACAATTTTCCATGAAAAATTTGGGCTGGAATGGTTAGTAATCATCCAGTTTCTTTATGTTAGCCAGCAAATATAACTGCAACTACCATATGTTTCTGCATAATATATTTATTAAACAGCTAGACATAGTACAATGTGCTATGCATAGTAGCTTCCAGCTCTATCATGAAGAAGTCCTTCCAGATTTCACTGTTGATAGATGCATACAACTAATTGTCAACTTTAAGATTCACCACATAAAGGAGACATTGAGTTGCAAACACACAATGAAAAAAACTGCTAAAATATTTACACTTCTGGCAAAGTCCTTCTTTTGGTGCAGAAAACATCCACATCCACAGAATCACAACTCACACACACACACTGCTAGGGAGGTGGTGGGGGTAAGTAGGCACAGGGTGGAGGGAAGGGGGGGGAGGGATAGCGGGGTAGGGGTAAGGTAAGGTGTTAGTGTTGCCCGTGGGAGAGTGCAGGGATAAGGTGGGGACAGGATAGGGCTGCTAGGTGCAATGCCGGGAGGCTGTACTGTAGGAAAGCCAAGGGGGAGGGGAGAGAAGGGGAGGAGAGAGGACAGAAGTAGGAAAGGGCAAAGACCTAAGTAGATGCATTGTCGGGGTAGAAGGTGTGTGTAGTACTGGAGAGGGGGCAGAGGAGGACAGGTACCAGTGAAGGTTGAGGCCAGCAGGGGTTTGTGGGAATGAAGAAAACGTGTTGTAGGGAGAGTTTCCATCTGTGCAGTTAACAAAAGTTGGTGTTGGTAGGAAGAATCCAGATGGAACAGTCTGTGAAGTAGTCATTAAAGTGAAGCACATTATGTTGGGTGGCAAGTTCAGCAACTAGGTGACCCAGCTGTCTGTTGGCCACAGTTTGGTGGTGACCATTCATGCAGACAGACAGCTTGTTAGTTGTCATGCCCACACAGAAAGTGGCAAAGTGGTTGCGACTTATTTTGTAGATCACATGGCTGTTATCACAGGTGGTCTGATAGGACAGGAGATGCCTGCGACAGGGCTGGGGTAGGTGTTAGTGGGAGGCTGTATGGGACAGGTCTTGCATCTAGGTCTATTGCAGAGATATGAGCCATGGTGCAAGTGGTTGGGAGCTGGGGTGGAGTAAGGACAGGCAAGGATATTGCTTAGGTTCAGTAGGTAGTAAATACCACTGTGGGGAGGGTGAGGAGGATAGTGGGGAGAATATTCCTAATTTCTGGGCACAATGAGAGGTAGTTGATCCGTGGCAGAGAATGTGATTCAGTTGCTCTAGTCCTGGGTGGTACTGAGTCATGAAGGAATTGTTCATTTATGACCAGATATGGGGTATGTGGGAGATGGTAGGTGACTGGAGAGACAAGGCACTGGAGATCTGTTTCTGGACAAGGATGGGAGGGTAATTTCAGTCTATGAAGGCCTCTGTGAGACACTTGGAATATTTGGAGATTGCCAGAAGCAATGATCTCAGGCTAGACTGTATGTTAGGGACTTCTTGGGATGGAATGGGTGTCCTCAGTGTTAATATGACATTAAACTCTAACTTCCCTTAATATTTAGGAATGGAAGGAAGGAAGGCTAGAAGTGAAAGGCTCATCCATGACGAGGCCATTAAAGATGTAAAACAAGCTCAAAATTAACAATGAATGGAAAAGAAATTGTCTGCAAAGGAAATTGCTGTGACGTTTTGAGGGAACCACCTAGCATTAACTCTAATTTATGTATGGAATCCATGTAAAACCTAAATCAGGAAACTCAAATATAAAATTAATAAATGTTTTAAAAACTTTCTATGAAACTTTTTAAAATTTTCAAAAATTTTCTATATATTATCTTCCTTATATTTGACATTAAAAATTTTTACGAAGTGAAGACCAGTTTCGGTACCCTATGCACCATCTTCAGATTATGCTATCTGTGACAGCAGTTGGAACAAAGAGCCTGTACAGCATCATAAAAATTTTATACACTGAAACATCATTGTAATTATTTTTGTTACAGTCAGTGACTGCAAAGATAGATTTTCCAGTTGCCAAATTGTTACAGTGCTGTCACAGAGAGCATGGTCTGAAGATGGCAGTCAAGCTACTGAAACTGGTCATAAATTTGTAAAAAAATTTAATGTTAAATGCAATTCAGACTGTATACAGAAAATTTTTGAACAATTTTAAAATGTTTTATAGACATCTTTTAAAATTTTTATAATTGTATATTTGATTATCTGCTTATGATCACTTTCTTCTATTCTTACAAAGTCAGATATAATCACTAAACCAAGATGATTAAATTGTGGCCTGATGTGCTCTCCTAATGAATACAACACCAATATGTGAACTACTGTAGGAATGGAAATCTGTTGACACCATTCATCAATTCAAGGTTAGTCACATAATGTCACTCTGTATTGGCTCAATTATTACACAACTCCTGAAGCAGTGAATGCGACCAAATATATCTTGTAGGTAATACACAAACCATTTTGTAACTTCCTGAAATAAAGCAAATAGGACATAGCTACATGTTTCAGTGCCTCTATAGCTTGGGTGCAGCTACTTACTTCTTCATATTTCTGTTCTTTCATATTCTTCTTCTGTTGCCCATTTTCTTGTTTAACTTTACATATCTATTATGATGCTGGAGCTCTCAAAAAGGAGTTTGACTTGTTGATAGGCTTCTCTGTAACTATTTTTAGAGAATTATTGCTTTTCTTAATCTTTCTTACTTGTTTGCTTTTCCTTAACATGTTTATGTGCACTTCATTCTTGCATTTGTGTGGGTCCTAAGAACGAAATTTTTTGTTCAAAACGCTAGTTTTCCAGCAGCTATTTTGTTGTTTTGTCAGCATAAACACACTTCTTTCACTATATCCATATTTAAACTTATAGATAACACTGGTTTCTTGTGATTGTTTCATTCTAGTGTTACTAGCAATGCTTTTTACCTGTGAATTTTCCAGTGGCAGCTGTACCTTTATATCATTATACATTCTCTTCATTTGAATGTTACACAAACAGTGGAAAGAAACACATTTATAAGTTAAATTTGTGCAATTTTTAACACAGTGAACCAGGTCAATTTGCAGTACATAGTATAATTTGATTTATTTGCAGCTAATCACAATTTTCTAAATTTTTCTTCACTATTTGGCTTTAGAATTTATTTATACTACACAAATTTGTGATTTTGCTCTATCTAATTAGCAAACTTTATTTTATTTAGGAAAACAACAGTCTAAAGTACCTTTCATGAAGTTTCTGCTTCTTACAACTGAATGTTCAGTGCTCACAGACAGTGAAATACACTTGTTTTTTCTGTACAGTTCATTTAAAATTTTAACGGGTAAAGACAGAAATTAAAGAACAAAGACAGTATAGAGATATAATAAAGTCTTATCTTTAATATTAGGAATCTTGATTCAGGGCTACTGTAAAAAGAGTCATGTCATGCACCAACCCTACTATAGCTTCTGAGGAACCCCAGTCTTCTTTCTTTCTTTTATGTGGGCATGGCCACCAACCAGCTGTCTGCCTGAGTGCAGCCAATGCTAAATTGAGGCCAAGAACAAAGTGATCAGCCAGTAGTAGAGTGTGCTGGCTGCTGCCAAGCACAATGTGCTCAACTTCCTCAACCTGTGCCAATTAAAATTCGCTTCCCCTCCCAACCCCAATATCTGCTATCTTATCCTTAACAAAACATCCTTTGATATAACAATCATCCTGGCTCCAATCTCCATCTCTGCTAGTCTTTGTCCCACAATCACTTCTGCTCCTCTCTGTATTACTCTACACTCACACAGATCTCTCCATGGTTTACCACGTCCCCTGTTCGATGCACCCCTTCCCCTCCCCTCCCCTCCTAAACCTACTTCTCTACCAATGTGTGTCACACAAAGATTCTCTTGCTTGTATTAGGGCAGACTTGCCAGCACCAAAGTCTTGTTCCATTCACATACAGCTTCTCCTTCCCAGCGGCCACTGGCTCTTCTGTCAACCCCTCCCTTTCTTCTTGTTCCTTTAACCCTAGTCAGGCTGTAGCATTAGGGCAATGTAGCCAGCTGGGACAATGGAGACATGCATGTGTATCTGTGTATTTTTGTTGGTAAATTAGCTTTGAGGAAGGACATCATCAGAAAGCTTAGCAACGATTTCAATCACATTTATGTGTCTGTTGACCATTAACTTTATTCCTTCCGTTATTTATATTACACCCAGGCTTTCAAATCTTATATTAAAAGTGGTAATATCTTATTTATTAGATCAGTTAATGTGTACATAGAATAACACTTTCTTCACAGAAAGCTGCTAGAATCACATTGTCATCAAATCGATGGCCACGAAGCTTGTTCCTGACCAAACAGGTGGAAGTTGTAATGTGATGTTAAGAAACGTGGATCATGCTGACTGCTTTCTGTTTTTGTCAAGTTTCAGGAATTATCATGTCTGTGTGAGATTCAGAGGGATTAGAAATCCAGACAATGAGAAAATTGCTTAAAAACTACTGGTTTATTTGGATGCATGGGATTAAACATCCAAATTCATAATGGTCAGTTGTGTGTTTAGTTATTAGGAAAGTAACACATCCTTTGATACAAAATTGTTGAAGTTTTCATGAACACTTGTTGATGTATTGCTTGTTGGCTGCTGTCTCAGGATCACACTCCATTGCTTCCATCTCGTAATCCTCCTGGCTCACTCTCTCCAAGACCCATGCACCACACTCACCTCCTGTACTGACCTAAGATCCTAATTTCACTCATCCTGCACTCGCATTCTCTTTCTCATAGTGTCCACTTTCTCTGTTCTGTTTTCTGATCCCAATCCATTCTACATGTTATTGTCATTGTGTGGTGTACGAACCTGCTTGTGCTGGTGCCCATGTTGTATTTCCATCCAAGGCATCTGCTGCCTCTCCCTCCCAGCCTTCAGCCACCCAACCAAATTCTCCATTTCATCCCATGCCTCCTTTCTCTCACTGCACATTCCACCTGACAAAACCCTCTTCCTCTCACCCCAGTCAAGTTGCAGAACTGCAGTTCTGGCACACTGTATTCACCCAGCACAGCAAGCCATAGTGTGTGTGTGTGTGTGTGTGTGTGTGTGTGTGTGTGTGTTTTCCATTTAATTTCAGATGCCTCTTCTACCTGGTGAGTAGCAATCTATCCTTTTCTTATTGTTGTTATTCAGACCATGACTTCCCATTTTTTGACACATCTATCTTTGACATTTGTCATATCCTGAAATTAAAATTTTGTTTTGCAGTCCGAATCTCAAGAGCCAGTCCAAACAACACACACAGAGACCACAGAACTGCAGGCTGTGCCAGCAGCTGAGTATCGACAGACAGCTCAGCCACAACCAACCAGTACCATTCCACCTTCTGTTAGCAGACATAGGCATAGAGAGTATGAGTCTGAGGAGGAAGAAGAAGTGCCAGTGTCAGTTTCAACACCTGTAAGCAGACGTCGTAGACACATACCAAGGCCACAGCTGCGACACTCTAGCACCGATGAGGAAGAACCTGAGCTGCCAATATCACGCCCTGTTTCTCGAGGAAGGTCAAGAGTAGCTGCAGGTGCTGTCGGTTCTGAAGCCAATGCCGTAGAGCTGGGGCGTCAGTTGATTGCAACATGCCAGGCTGCTGCTGTCAGAGCCCTGAATCGTTCTGTTCAGTATGCATGCTCAGTTGCAAATATTGATTCTGAACAGCATCGTCGTGAATTGCAGGTAAATTTCATTGCATTCAGTTTTGATATATTCTACATTTGAATCAGTGTGGACTACGGAATGTCTCATACTAACTTCAAACATTCCTTAAATAATAAATACTTGACTGTGCACAAAAGGAAGTCCTCCTCACGATTACAAGAATATTTTAGTTGTATAGCAGAATCTGTGACTTGACAGTTGAGATGAAACTAGCAGTTTACTCAGTCAGTTATTATCTACTAGCATAATATTTACTCAAATAGAAACAATGCTTTATACAAAACAAATCATGCTATAGATTTTGTGTGGATGACTAATAGTACAACACAATTATATAAATGAACTAAAAATTGTGTTATTTTCGTCTTAACAGGTTGTATTGTGTGGGCTTCTTGTTGCTGTTGCTGCTCTGGTGTTATTTGGATTTGGATCTGGAAAGACATTTCACTACCATCATTGGGATTATGTTTTTCCACCACCCTGAAAATGTACTGAAAGAAATTTTTAATACTTCAAGATTTTTCCCTTTTCATAAATTAATCTTTGTTGTTGACAAACTTCACCCTAAAATGTTGCATCATTTTTAAAAATCATTCACATCATGCACAATATTTTCAGAGATGTAGACACTTATTGTAAATAAAATGTTATATTCTTATTTTTCTCTTATTGATTTTCCTTCCAATATACAATGCATTTAATTAAAATTAACACGTGTCCATGATGCAATAACAAATTCATGTGCAGAAGAAGGTAATTACCAAGTTAATACTATTTTAAAACAATCAACTAAAGAAGAGGTCATCACTGTTTCAGCATGAAAGCGTACATAAATAAGTTATTGAGGCAGGCAGATTTTTTTTTTTTTTTCCAAACAGACACTAAGAGTGTTCCCAAAATTCCATCAAACATTTTAAATTCACAACCAATAAATACAAAATGTATTTTATGTTAAATGAACAGGACTGCTGATAAGAACAACGCAAAGAAATTTTTGCACTTTAAAGAGTCGATTCATGTTACAAAATGTATCTCCTTCAAAGATAGCCCATTACATGCATTCTGATTTGTACGAACTAAAGTATACGCTGAACAGGCCCAATAAAGACTCAGAATTCTGCATGAAAGTGTCATGTATGGTGTTTATGTATTTCATTCACATACTACTTAAAGTTGATGAGCTATTTCTGAACTGTGCAAACACACAAACAAAATCTCACGGAATATTGTCAGACAAATGAGATATCATTAGGCACAAATTGACAATAAAGTTTCATTCTGGGTAACAACTGAAAGATCAGTTGAAATCACATACAAGTAACAGAAACAAAGTCCACTGCTGCAATACCAACCCCATTTGGAGTCTCATCCACGGTGGCTGTTGGAGCCATTGTTTATTGAATTTGCAGTGCAGTAAGGTGCGACATTTCTGTGCGTAAACATTACAGCATGTAGATAATGCACAAGTGAGTGCAGCATGGTGTAATGTGGCAGTGCAATCCAAGTGTCTAGGTCGGCTAGGTGGAGGTCTGCCTGAGAGGCTGCAAGGTGCAGTTTGCTCATGTCCTCGAACTGAGCAAGCGAATGAATACTGCCTGCTGGAGGTTGTGCTCTGCCTTAAATATCGAGCATGTGGAAGGATGTCTGCAGGAGTTTGACAACCATATTACCTGTGGACCGAAATGAGTTCCTCAATCACAACACTGCATTTTGCTTATGCATGTGCTGCTCGGGAGTGTGACTGGTGACCCCCCCCCCCCCCCCCCTCCCCCCGTGGCACCTATAATAATTGTGGCATCGTATTGTTTATAAATAATATCGCGTCCACAAAATGCAATGTCATTGTGATATTTGAAAATAATCTGGAAAATAAATGCCTATGGGCAATGGTAGACAAACCCGCACAGTGAAAATGTTATGCTAGAAGCACAATGTAGATGGTGTACAGCCGATGTACAGCACTCCTTCCCCCCCTTAAGAAGGAGGTGGTGAGACCATCTCCATGAAGGCCACAGATCCTGTGCCCTGCCTCCCAGGAGAGTGAATGGTGAAGCAGGGCAGCACCTACAAGTATCCACAGAATCAATGCTTTCCCAAGTGATGTGAGAAGTCCAATGTGATGGGGAACTCAGGGTAGTTTCAACCTATTGCCAGGAACCTCTGACCCAAGGTTGTGAAGTGATTGCTGCCCCCAAGTGTAGATAAACTGGACAGGACTGTGAAGTGAAAATGCTGCAGAGTTTGTGGCGGCGCTAAGTGCAAATAAGCATGAGATGACCAGAGACCCATGGAGACAGGCCTGGTAACCAGGTGTGTCATGGCATTAAGTGTGAAGATGCCAATGACCTCAGGTTGGCAGTGCCGGGGCATTGGGGGGCACTGGGAAACCGGGCTTGATCAATGTGGATGCCAGAAGAGTGATGGTGCCAAAAACAATCACAGCATTAGCAGGCACTGTGTGACCATTTGACTAGTGTGAGCACCGGGAAATGGCAGTACCAACAACAGGTATAGTGTCAGCAGGTGCTGATGAAACCATGGACAGCAGTCATCAGTTGTCAGAGCATAGTTGAGGGGCAGATATGTTAAAAGTGTGGCAGTGTGCATTAGGAGCACTTTGGTGCACTTTGTTGTATGCTGGAGTCCTAAGGGCAGAGAGATGCCACGAAAAGGAACGGAAGAGTGCAGAAAGAGAGGAGAGACCAGAGTGGTGGAAAAGGTCATCGCCTAATGTAGTGAACATAAGAGCACATGAAAAATTGGGTCAGTGAGAGGCCAGGGTGGCAGGAAAGTCACCACCACAATGCAGGATCACGGGAAGAATTTGGCCAGAGAGAGACCAGGGGCAGCGGGAACATTGCCACAGCATTGTGTGTGCGTGTGTGTGTGTGTGTGTGTGTATGGAGCATGGTAACAGCTGCCGGAGGGAGGCCAGGGACCACAGTGTGTGTATGAGCATGGGAAGATCTACACTGCAGAAAGGGAAGAGAAGGACATATGTTACTCAGAAGAAAAGGCCTATGGTGCTGAGCTATCCTCAAGAGAAAGAGGTCAACTGTAGCTGTGTTGGCTTGAAGTGGTGGTGCATTTCAGTGAGCAGTGTCAGTCTCAACTGTGGGAGGGCAGCATCTAATTTGACTGCCATGGAGCTGGAAGACGACACTAGGACTGCAGACAGCAAGTTCATCATCAGCAAAGGTGTTGCACCACACCAGAAGGGAGGCTGGCCCGGGCTGCACCAAGGCAAAGGCACAGAATACCAGCAGCTTCAGGTGCAGCCAGGAAAAGACAGCAGCTGTGCAGAAGTTGAGTTTAGTGCTGTGTGAAGAGGGCTGGACATGGCTGTGGCATCATGGCAAAGCCAGGTGCAGGTGCAGCTTCATGCATACAGCCAGAAGGAGCGATGAGTGGGTGCCAGGAGAGGTTGGGTGTGCTGAGAGGAGATTGGTGTCAGAGAAGCAGGATGGTGTGTCCTGGGCTCTGTACTCTCATAAGGAAGGCTAGCCATCGCTGCATCTGCATGGCAAAGTGTCAGGGCAGCATTGGACAAGACTGAAGGGAGCAGGCGCGGTGGCCAGGCTGGAAACAGCAGCTGATGACACCAGGAGCTGCAGCATGTGGACTCAGAATGCACTACCAATGAATGTCCAGGCAACACCAACCTCAGGAGAAGAGCTTACTGTGGCTGCAATGTGCAGAGCAGCATTGGGCATGGATGGAGATGGGCAGCAGATGGCAGTGGGTGAGATGAAGTGCAGCATGGATGGACAAAACCTTGTCGCTAACTTGTAATCGGATAAGGTCACACTTGAAAGAAGGACTGGCCACTGCTGCAGAAGTGCTGGGCACAGCTGGTGGAGGGTGGAGACTGGGTGACAAACATGGCCAGTAGCTTGCGCAGGAGCCGGCAGAGGCACTGGAGCCAAGTCTGATGCCGGATCAGCCATGACAAATGAGTAACAATACCAGCTACCCATGATAATCTGTATCTTAAGACACCATTTCACCACAGGCAGTGACCTCCAAAATACAAAGCGAAAAGGGAACATAAGCAAATGGTAATCTAAGTGCACGCAGTGCATAAAAGTGCAAAAATGTACGCTCCCATATGAAACAGTACCCAATATACACGGGAAAGAAATAGATAGTGAAACCAATTAGCTGCAGTGCCAGAGAACATAAGGAAAAGGACACACAGTGCAGAGGAGAAGGCAACAGGGTTGAGCACAAAGACACAGGGAATGAAATCTCAGCACCAAAACAGTCAGTATTTGAAGAAGTTGACACTCTTTGCTTCTGTTTAGATGAAAGCATAGCAGAAAATATGCTTTTAACTCATCAACACTGTTGAAATCCATTGTGGGTTATGAATGCTACAGTGGATGATGTTTCCCAGCTTGCAAATAAGAACACTTTTATTTACAGCACAAGTTCACAATAAAGTTTGGTTCTGGGTAACAAGTGGAAGATCAGCAGTGATTACATAAGAGTAACAGAAACAAAGTCTGCTGCTGTAATACCAATTCCATCGTAGTGTCTCATTCCGAGAGGCTGTTGGAGTGATGTCTATAGTGCAGTGCAGTGTGGTTTATTTGATGTTCTGTACAGTATGACATAGCAGCAGGTAGATGGCATATAGACAGTGCAGAGACGTATGTGGCATGGCTGTATAGGTGCAAATGTCTGGGCTGGCTTGGCGAAGTTCTGATTGATGGGCTGCTAGGGGCAGCTGGCTCCTGCTCAGTACTGAGTGAGTGAAGGAATGCTGTCTGCTGTAGGTGGCTTGCCACCTTAAACATCCAGAAGCCAGAAGGATATCCACAAGGGTCCATCTGCTACATGATCCATGGATGGAATTGGTTCTTGGACAGCAGTGCCATCATTTTGCTAATGCGCACACTGCTCAAAAGCTTGTCTGGTGCCCTATATGACAAACGGTGTGTCAAGAGATTGTTTATAAACAGTGTCATATTCACAACACAAGATGCCATTTTGGTATTTGTAAATAGTCTCAGAAGAGAAATGCCTGCCGGCCAAGGGCAGGCAAACGTGTAGGGTGAATACGCCGTGCTGGAAGCATAATGTCGTTGGCATAGGGCCAATGTACAGCACTGTTATTTCAAAGTATGCTTCAATGAAAATCAATACTTTGTATGATTCAATTTGGTATTTTGGGCATTCTTCTGATTCCATGGCTGTGACATTTTCTGGCTGATGAGTTCGGATAAGAAATAAATTCTCTCAAAGAATAAAAAGCAAATTAGAATGTTCAGCAGGTGGTTTACAGACAGAAAATCCTTTTCATACTAATTAAAATAATCACCTCTACCAGCAAATTGAATGTTCACTTGGTGGATCGCTAACCAGCTTTACAATTTTGCATGAGTGTCTTCATTTTAAGAAAATATGCAATTATCAAATTGTGCATTATCTAAACCAAAAATAAAAGGCACCTGTCAACACATATTTCCTAAGCTTAATACTGACAGATCAGCATTCAGCATCACACTGGTGACAAATTGTGGCTGTACGAGTTTAAATCATAGGCATAATGTCAGCCATGCATGTCAATCTTCCCTGTTGTTGCTCACCTAAGAAAGACAAAATGAGCAGGGAGTGTGGAGAAAAAGGTGGTTTGCACTTTATACAATGCAAGTGGCAACATTGCCACAGTATGTGTGAGGATATTAGGGCAACAACCACAAACTAGTTTTTTTAGCACATGCATTCCTTAATTTTTCAAAAGAAGCCAAAGGAAATACAGGCTTTCTTGGAATCCTGTCCTACCATGACATGATGCTTGCTGAGTGGCTATCCAACACACACAAACAAGAAGATCCAGATTCATGAATGACCATTTATCACTGGGTCAAATGGGTACAGCTATGACTTGTCAAATGTTATGAAAATTAATATAGACTGTCCGATCAAAAGAGCCCAAAATATTTTTTATTCAAAACAACCAGTCTTAGCTTAGATAACAGTCTTAGCTGTTATTTTCAGGTCTTAAACATTTTTTGTAGAGAAACATATTCATTTTATGCTGAACTTCTTGCATAAGATGTCAAGTGGATAAAACTTAGCACATTATAAATGTTTATCATCGCTAAAATATTTAAAAACACACAGCATCTTGTCCAAAAGACCATGTCCATGTACATATTGCTCACAGATGCTTGTTACATGATACAAATACGAAATAGCACATAACATGGAACTGACCACTAGATTTCACAAAAGGTAGTGACAAGCATTGTGTTGATAGCAGAGAAACACAAACAGTAGATGGTTCGGTCAGGAGAGCTCAGAGACTTTGAATGTGGATTAGTCATTGGTAGGCTTCCCACGCATCCAGGATTAGCTTGGACAGTCCTTATCTTTTTAGAGCTGTCAGGAGTAATGTACAGGATTGTAAAAAGGTCCAGGATTTGACAACTTTATGACTGGTGAGGATTTCTTACAATTCAGACCTATATGTTTGAAATGGCATTTTTAAATGCAATCGTATGGCTGTGCCTCTCTCAGCTGACATTGGAGCAAGTGCTAACTTGATGGGGGGAATGGCTGCCAGTTCCACCACAACTTTTCACTTAGTCGTTTGGCAACACAACAGGGGCAATGTGTTCATGTTGTTTTCGTGTGAAAAATGACTCATGTACATCTTTTTGACCATTTTACCTCTCTTCGTTTTTTGTCTCATGGTTTAGCAATGGGCAAAAGAATGTGTGTGTTTCACATTAACTTGCAACAGGAATACAAATTTTTGAAATCTCAGAATTAATTCAGAACTTTCTTCTAGTGGATTTAATGATGTAATGAAAACAAACAAACCACTTTTGAAAAAAAAAAAATCATGTCTAATGAAAAGTACAACTGAATAAATAAAGTTAAATGCTTCAGTAAACTGTTAAGACTTTTAAAAATATGTCCTGGGTTGGACCCCAAATAATATGGTAAGACTAGTCATTGGATCTCACCTGAATAACAAATTCATCAGGAGCATTTCAACTCTTCTAAAAGTGCTCAAGTCAACTGTTGGTGATACGATTGCTTCTTTTTTTTTTTTTTCACGAAATCAGCAGAAGGAATTACTCATGAGTCCCAAAATGCTACCAGCAGTCCAGTTAGCACAATGACAAAATTAATAGAGTACAATGGTCCAGTAGCTCCTCATAATCCACACATTGCCACTGTCAATGCTAAGTGATGCTCGACAGTGTATAAAGACTGACACCACTGGACAGTGGATGACTAGAAACGAGTGATTTGGAGTGACAAATCACAATATACCTTGTGGTAAACTGATGGGAGGATGTGGGTTTGGAAAATTCTTGGAGAATGCTACCTACCATCATGTATAGTGCCAACAGTGAAGTACAAAGGAGGTGGTGTTAGACTGTGATCACTCCAGGCTCCAGTGTATAACACCACATTCTCTGGTTTTGACTCTTATGGAAGAAAGGGCTACCATTCTTCCACAGACATTCAGCCTCCTCACTGAAAGTATCCCCAGTAGAGTTGAAGCTGTAACAGATGTTAAGGGTGGACACACTGCATGCTAATGTCCACTAATAGGTGTAATCTTCATCTTTGAGGCTTTATTCATGGCTACTGTCTACCGCAAGGAAGGGGGCTTCAGTTGCCAATAATACATCTCCACAGCATTCTATGAGGTCAGAGGTAACATGCTTCACCATTTATTGATGGGACTGGATTATTACGTGGACACATCCTCTGAACAATGCAAATTTCTGTTCATGGACATAATTGCCCCATGGCTTGTGAAACTGTTGATAAGTGTTTTTTTTTTTTTTTTTTTTTTTTTTTTTTTTCAGAATAAAACTTTTTTGGTTGTGTAATGCTTTCAGCACATAAGTAACCTGAAAGTGTATACATGCTTTGTGTACATCCAGTATATGTCTAAGTAATCATTAAAGTGACTCAAATGTTACATTATTAATAAAAAATAATAAAAAAGGTCACCCACAACCATTTTTAGGATATGAGTTCAGTTAGAGTACATCTTCCTATAGAAATTTGCTATAGTGATCTAAAGTAAAGTTTACTGATTTAAAAAAATACACATTCTCCAATTTCTTTGCAATCAAGCTCCTCAGATTTCAATTTTTATTTCAGTATTTGAAAAACTTGTTCACAAGCTGTAGACCATTCAAATTTGGTACCTTTGCATCAAAGTGCATTTAAGGAGCCCAAAACTGTGCAAGATTCAGTATGAAGTGGGAATAATAATAGATTTTTTCCATAAATTCAAGAAATTCTTTTTAAGTCATTGGACTGGACACTTTTTCCTATCTCATTAAAAATTGGCGCTTCTATAAACAGCATATAATCTTGTCTGATACAGTATGATGAACAATAATTTTATGTTCACAAAACGTTATTGGATGTTACAACCTGTTATCTATGGTGTTATCTAAACAACTGACACTCACAGGAACTGGCTGATTAAGTTGCACTAAGTAGCACAGAGAAATGAGAGGAGAGCTGGCAAAGCTGACGGAGAGCTGTTGATACTGGAACAGGCCAAAGAATGTGTTAACTGCAAGAAAGCACTGCGACTACATTGAACACACCTTGGAGGTACATGTCTGTAAAATCTATGTTTTTTTTACATCATTCACAAGGAATCAAGAAAAGAGACAGTAACAGACTGAGTGCTGACTGCCCTTAAATCACACATACAGTAATCTGAGCAGTCCATTCTGCTTGCAAATCATTACGAAGAATATTGCCCATAAACTACATTGTACTGAATCGACAACGTGCTGTTCTTGTAGAGTGTCATGTATCAAACTGGAATGATTGACGCAGAATACTTAACTCAGCATGTGTCCAGCATATGTACACAGATGTGCTATTTCGTATTTGTATCATGTAACAAGCATCTGTGAGCAATATGTACATGGACATGGTCTTTTGGACAAGATGCTGTGTGTTTTTAAATATTTTAGCGATGATAAACATTTATAATGTGCCAAGTTTTATCCACTTGACGTCTTATGCAAGAAGTTCAGCATAAAATGAATATGTTTCACTACAAAAAATGTTTAAGACCCGAAAATAACAGCTAAGACTGTTATCTAAGCTAAGACTGGTTGTTTTGAATAAAAAATATTTTGTGCGATCTTGGCTTTTCAACAGTTTTTAACAATCATGAAGTAATTTTTGACATCTATTTGTTGCTAGATGATACCTGTGCATGTATATCATGCAAAGCATCATCCTGTTTGAAATGAATTGTGTGGCAGATGGGGTGAGATAGACAGACATTCCTAACTTGGATAAACTTCCCTGCAGTGAAAATACTGAGGCTGTATTTGTCTATAGTTCTGGCATGAATGTGAGATAAAGTACTTGGGGCAGTTATGGTGCAAGCCTACAAAAATATGGCTTGGCGTACTTGTCACTGGTGATGTTAGATGCAGCTACACCAAGCTGACACAAGATTTACAAAGAGTGGCTAGGCAGTTTGTGCTGTGTCCACTCTGTGGCAGGAGAAGGTAACCAGGCTGACTATAACGTGACTGGAACCTAACTGTGCACTACAGTGACATCCTGACTGCGCTGAAGATGCTTTTCTGCTCCCTGAACTAATTAAAAACTTTGCACAATTGACAAAATTTCAGATAAGGGTGACTTTCATAGGTATAATGTCTTTACTTGGATCTCTTTATCCCAGGCTAACCATACAGCGCAATCACAAATTGAGAAGTCTGCATAAGATTACTCACTCTAAGGATTATTGCAAACAGATTACAATACTGACAAAATTTTCTCATTTCTGCCACCATATCAGAACAGGACTGGATGTGGACTTTGGTAACTGGAGTAACTGCAACTGGATTTCTTGTACAACAAAAATCTGTTTGCTATCTACATCTACATCAGCATCCATACTCCACAAGCCACCTGACGGTGTGTGGCGGAGGGTACCCTGAGTACCTCTATCTGTTCTCCCTTCTTTTCCAGTCTCGTATTGTTCGTGGAAAGAAGGATTGTCGGTATGCTTCTGTGTGGGCTCTAATCTCTCTGATTTTATCCTCATGGTCTCTTCGTGACATATATGTAGGAGGGAGCAATATACAGCTTGACTCTTCGGTGAAGGTATGTTCTCAAAACTTTAGCAAAAGCCCGTACCAAGCTACTGAGCGTCTCTCCTGCAGAGTCTTCCACTGGAGTTTATCTATCATCTCCGTAACACTTTCGCGGTTACTAAATGATCCTGTAATGAAGCGCGCTGCTCTCCGTTGGATCTTCTCTATCTCTTCTATCAACCCTATCTGGTACGGATCCCACACTGCTGTATTAAAGCAGTGGGCGAACAAGCATACTGTAACCTATTTCCTTTGTTTTCGGATTGCATTTCCTTAGTATTCTTCCAATGAATCTCAGTCTGGCATCTGCTTTACCGACGATCAACTTTATATGATCATTCCATTTTAAATCACTCCTAATGCATACTCCCAGATAATTTATGGAATTAACTGCTTCCAGTTGCTGACCTGCTATTTTGTAGCTAAATGATGAGGGATCTATCTTTCTATGTATTCGCAGCACATTACACTTGTCTACATTGAGATTCAATTGCCATTCCCTGCACCATGCGTCAATTCGCTGCAGATCCTCCTGTATTTCAGTACAATTTTCCATTGTTACAACCTCTCGATACACCACAGCATCATCCGCAAAAAGCCTCAGTGAACTTCCGATGTCATCCACAAGGTCATTTATGTATATTGTGAATAGCAACGGTCCTATGACACTCCCCTGTGGCACACCTGAAATCACTCTCACAGTTCGAACAATGATAATTCTTGATCCTAAGTTTCTAATTACGGCAGGGTAGCAGTGTTGTTGTCAACAGTTGAACCACAACAACTGATGAAGCTCAATCACAATATCAATATCAGCACTAATATTCTTTTCTCTGTCAAGGGATTATATATGTAGTCTGTTGAACACTGAGTAGGTCACAAGGTAATGAGTCATTAACTGAACACAAAATGACTTTATTGATCGAAAATGATGTGTTTTGGCTTATGCCATCATCATATAATCCTGGCACTGAAGGTAACAAATAGACCTGCTAGTTATATGATATTAATGTAACCAGAATGAATAGACTTCAGTGCTAGGATTATCTGATAACGGCATATGCCAAAATGTGTCATTCTGGATCAATAAGGTCATTTTCTGATACCACGCGCTGCAGAATTTGAATCTGTGCCAGACGTCATGGATGTCGAAGACCCCTAGAGGTCTCTGCACCATCGCGCCGTAAGCCGTGGCGGCACGCACCTCCTGGCCCACATTTAGTGTGAGGGTGCCACAGTGGAACACATGGTCCCAGGGGCCACTAGCGGCGCCCCTGATGTATTTAAGCGTTTGCCTCTCACTCAGCCAGTGAGTCTAATCATTGCGTGCGTCTTGACATATCGCCTTGACAACGGACAGCATGTTTACCGTTCCTTGCTTTCATTACTAGCGGACGTCTTGGATTCATTTGGTTGTCTCTGTCACTCCATTGCTTCTTGCGTGTTGTTGTCGTAAGGTCTCTCTCAATTGTCTGTCATTGTTTCATGTCAATACATTCCGTTTGTTTGTTTGTTTGTTCATGGGCCGCTTTCCGTTAGGTCCAACTGCACTTTCTTGACCACCCCGTGACCAGAACGGTTGCGGTTACAACACATTTTATATTCAGTCAATGACTCATTACCTTGCGAACTAGTCAGCTTTCTACAGGGTACATATTTGGTTTACCATGGAACTAGTCAGCTTTCTACAGGGTACATATTTGGTTTACCATGGTCACTTTTCCCCGATGTTGCTCGATGTCATGGCTCTGTAATGTTGAGGAGGAGGAGGAGATTAGTGTTTAACGTCACGTCGACAACGAGGGCATTAGTGACGGAGCACAAGCTCGGAGTAGGGAAGGATGGGGAAGGAAATCGGCCGTGCCCTTTCGAAGGAACCATCCCAACATTTGCCTGAAATGATCTAGGGAAATCACGGAAAACCTAAATCAGGATGGCCAGATGCGGAATTGAACCGTCGTCCTCCCGAATGAGAGTCCAGTGTGCTAACCACTGCGCCACTTTGCTCGGTGTGTAACGTTAAGGAATTGTCACTGCCCTTATTGGAGGGAATCAAAATGCACAGTCCCACTCCCTTTTCTTAAAGGCCCAAGAGATGTAATGAATGTAAAACAAAGGATGTAAAATGTTGTAGTTCAACATCATTGCATAGTGTAACAAGACTCTCCACCTGAAGATGAGGGAGTAAAACTCTCAAAATGCACTATGGAGCTACCAAAAAAGCACATTTTATTTGGAAGCTAACATCCTTGCTCTACAACATTTTGTAACTGAGCACTGAGGACCATTTCAATTAGCTTCTGTGGAAGGATGCCCCTCCCCTATTTTTGTAAATATGTATTACATATTCTTGTTTCATGACATCCTTGAGGATCTACAGAACAAAAGGCATAGCTATTCTAATCTAAAGCAATAACCTACAGGAAGTTTTCATTTCTTTCATGTGCCTGAATAGAAATAAATATCAGTTTAATAAAATTTTATAAGATTTCAAAATGACATATGACTGTACAACTTAAACAATCACAGTTTCCTGTAGGCAATTTAAAACATATCAAAAAGTTTGAAATTTACACAATTCACAGCAATAAAATTCTCAGTTAATACACATAAGTCAGCATTAGCATACAATGTCTCATGGAAGAAGTATTCATCCAAATATGTCGTCATCATCGTATGTAACTATTTCTCGTTTGTCCTTATGGCTTCCTTTCTGGGAATGGCTGGCAGCTGTAAAAATTAAGCATTTGTAGAAATGATGAATTTACAGTGAGCAATAACATATGCAGTATTAAATAATGACAAAAGCTAAACACATGTACTGACTATTTTTCAACAGCAAGAAAGAGGACTTAAATCAGCACGTAACTTAAAATATACTGAATACTTGAACGAACAAACAAACAAAGTAGAAATATTGATTCAATTGTTTTTATTTGTCTGTATCATTTGTGCCCTTTGTTGACAGTCAAGATTGGGACTATAAGGCCCTTTCTTAAATATAGCCACATATTCTTCATCAAACAAAAAATATTGTACTAGATAGTTAGTCTAACTCTCAAAATTCTGTACAGAAACAAAGAAAATGTTAGGAAATGAAACAAAAAAGTTACACAGGTTGCAAGTTAACCATCTGTACATTTCATTAACCTTATGTTAAACTTAACAGCTGTTGTGCTCATTTAACAAAGCCATTAGGTCCTTGAGCTATGAGTGAGTCTCATGTTAACAGATTGAAGGAGGAAATTTTCAGAGAACCATTTCCCACTCTATGTTCTAATTTATGTTTTATATAGTTCTTTTCATTTCAAAACATATTACCTATTAGATTTCTAGTCTGAATAATCAGACACAGGTTTGCTAAGGTTACAGTCTAAACTTTTGTAATAGTAATGTGCTTGTTTGCATAAATCAAGAAAAAATTACAAAAATGTATATTCAAAATGTTATATGTTGAATGTGATGAAACTTAGGAACAGTTTGGAAAACAATATAGGGCAAAGAAAACAATAAATACAGTTCTGAAGTATAATTGAAGTGTGAATTTAGAACATGAGTGAAATGTACGATATAGATGTATGATTTTTGGTATGGCATAAATACTATCAACACAGAATTTGATTAGTCAGAATAACAATACAGCACACTCAATGATATATGACACTTTTAAAGGTGGTAAGCTCATTAAGAAATGAATCCCTTTCTTCTTCTCAGTATGGGAAGGGGTTGAGGATAAGGACTGGTAGCAGATACATGTCACCTGAGAGCATCAACGTTCAGGATGATATTTGTCCACACGCTGATACCCCTTTTGTCAAGTGGTGTAATCATAAAACCATAATTTACAGCACTGGCAATGTAAACTAATCCTGTCATTTATAAAGATACCACAATAATACATAACATATCATTAATGCTTAGATGTATTTGTACATATAAATCTCAAGAAGTTAACTTCTGTAGTCTTTGTTGACCAAAGGTGAGGAAAGGGCTTCACATAAAATTAAGAGAAATATTTCCAGAGGAAAAAAAATTATATTTTTTTTTCCATAACTAATTCAGGCTTGGTGACGAGGTAAAATTGCCATATAATACCTATTGTAGACCATGCCGATGATGACGACGCATCATTAATGGGCTGTATGACAGGCTGCCTCCTAGCCAAAGAAACTTTTAACTGTATGCCAGATACGATGGATCCATCAGTCTGAAAGGGTAAAAGAAATAATAAATAACTACCACAATCTGATTAACTACCACATAATCGACAATACATGGTATACATAAAGTCCGTGAACACTTTCAATTATTTATTGCATAAGAATAAAAATTGTACAGATGTCATAATACTTATTGCATTTTGAAGAGAAACTCTGAAAGTTTTTTTACAAACATTCGATATGCGAACCACGAGTAGAAGTCAATATGGTAATCAAATTCTTGCCATACACATCCCAGCATGGCCTTGTCAACTGTAGCAGTCGCTTCCCGTATTCTCTCTCGGAGCTCTGCTACATCACATAGTCGAAGCGGTACATACATCAGATCTTTAATGTGTCCCCACAGAAAAAAAGTCACACTGAGTGAGATCTGGTGATCATGGAGGCCATTTCATGATACAGCTGTCCCCTTCTGTAGCATGGCCGATTCATCGACTAATGCAGACTATCAGCAAATTACTAAATTACGCTGTGGCAGTGTACATGGGGGGGGGGGGGGGGAAGCTTTCAGGGATTCTCTTTAAAATGACCTATGTATGATATCTGTACAATGTTTGGTTCTTGTGCAATAAATAATTGAAAGTGTTGCCGGACTTTATGTACACCCTGTATACATAAATCCCACTGACTAAGAATTATTACTCTCTCTGGTCAACAGCATGTGATGATAGGAATTATGAAAATTAAGTGTATACTCTAACAAAAATTATATTAATAAATAAACCACCAACTTTGGGAATATATTTCTTTCCTGTGCTAGCCTTACCAAGCTTTTGTGGGCACAGATTTTTTTTCCTCTTCAATTCTTAACTTGTAGGTTAATTATGTATCACCTATTAGACACATTTATCATTAAACTAAATAATACATCAGACAGAAATCTATTAACCAGCTTATAGACTGAGAATAAGTTGTCCTTAAGACATCCCATAACACTCATGTCATCTAGATCTACATGTACAAAAATTACTCTATAAGTTACCATACAATAATGGGAAAGGGTTCTTCATATAATTAATTGTTGTTATTCATGTCCTCTCTGTGAATCAAGCAAGTGAGAAATAGCACTGTATGTCTCTGTATATACATTACTTTCATTTGTTTTTCCCTTTTAGAGAATGAAACTGTGTTTCTTCCTGTAATTATTGTTCAGGTTCCCTTGAGTAAAGAAAGCTATCCTCAACATAAATGTTGGTTTGAACACCACAATTTTTACCCTAAATGCAAGGTGACTTAAATGAAAAGTTAACATTTCATAAACATCTGTACTAACAATATCAATATTTCATAGTGAAGACAGCGGCAGCTTGTAACCAACTTTGTGGAAACTGTCGGAACTGTGATGAATTGAAGTCTCCCGTCACTATGAAGTCAATGTTGCCACCTAGCATTACAGCCACCACAACTCTTAGAGAGAGAGAGCAGCAAAGCTCGACCAGATTCCATACTGGGCCTGTTTGTAAAGTGCATGCATGGAAAGTGAAAGATTGTAGGATCGAATCTTCGCCAGACGACCCCACCCCCCTCCCTCTCAAGTCTACTTCTATTTAACCTAGTATTCACCTTTCACAGAAGTGTGAATTCACCAGAAACAAATTGACATTTGGGTGCCACATTACACTATATGGCCATGTCACACTATAGGTTCTCTTTTCATGGTTAGGTAAATGGTCGGGGACACAAAAGTTGCATAACTGATTGTAATCTCTCCTTTTTTAACCATGATTCACTAAAATATCCACATTGGTAGTAAACAAATTAATTACAACACGATTTTGTCACGTAATTGCCATGAGATGTCACTCCAAACACCCATTCAATGTGGAGCAGAAAACGTTCATGCCTCCTAAGAAACTTCCTGGCGTGCACTGCTTACATCAAGCTAGTTACACGAAAGTGTTTTCCCTGAATTTTATGCATATTTTTATGCAGAATATCATAAAAAATAGCATTATTACGTAGATTACCTGTGAAAAGCCAGGGCAGATCACTAGTTAATGTATATTCTCGTCCATGTCAGTTTTCACTAGAATTAATAGATTTTTGCCATCATGTAAAAATGAGAAACTCACAGGTATTATACACTCAAGGCTGTCTTCAGAAGCTGATTGCAGATGTTTTTATTACTTCATAAATGTCTACACAGCAAGCATAAAATTTTGATAAAAGTTCCACCATAGCCGCCTTTGGCTTGTTTATTTTGTTAATGGTTTCAGACTACAGGTCTATTTTCAAAGTAATGGGACTGTAAAGGAACTTTCAATCAAGTTTTCCACATTATAACAACCACAGATCAAAAACTACAGAAATGAATAAAGTCCCACATTTAGCACATATTTTCTCTGCATATTTTGTGCTTTATGTCATAATGTGTAGGCCCACTATTTTGAAAAACTAAGTTTGGTTGAAAAGAATATTACTCGCATAAAAATAAAACATCTTGGAAATGTGAGATATTAACTTATGAAGTCCAAGTAAATGTACATTCTACATAGTACGAATTCTTACATTTACATCGTAATATACACGAATTACTTATTGCAGAAAGGCAACTAGTCCAAAATTTATAAATTTCCTTTTTTTAAATGATTATAGCTCTGAGTGAATGAATGCACTGTTTATGGCAAAAAGGAAACCTGTCTGCTTGATAACATGGGTCTAGCAATGACATCAATTTTGTGTATACTGCAAATAGGGAACTAGTTCGGAACATGTTAGTAGAAGTAGAAGATGTTCCTAGACATCTTAAACGCATTCTCACTACTTCAGAATACCCTGATATGAGCTTTTCAGCTGAAAATCTGCATAGTGTCACATGCAACATGAATATTACTGGCTTGACAATGGACACTTAAAGGCTGAGAAAAGCTGTACAACATTTGACCTTTGGAATTCCATTCAAAGAAAGCCTACATACCAGCACTGCCTATAAATAACAATAAAATGGATGACATCAAGAGATTTGTGCTCTCTATCCTGCAAGACAAGATGCAGTTTTACAATTCAGTCACATCATGGCCAACAACAATGACATCTTGTAATACAGATGAAGATAACTGAGTAATGCAATCATACAAAATGTAAAATATTATTCAGAAATATGCAACAATGTTTATTACAATAAAAGACAGTTATATGTACAATTCTATTTTAAAACAAGTATCTTAACCCTAAAATTAATTTGAAAATCCAGTGTACTGTAGGAAGGAACATGTCCAACACCAACAAAGTTGTCTCCCTCTTTCCTCTTGATCCATACTTGACTTTTACAAGAATATAACAATCAATTACACCTATATCAACAAACCAGAAATACTTGTCAGGAGATAAAATGACATTAAACCACTTTTAATCACTTTTTTATCTCTGTTATAAAAGTATGAAATGTGGACATGTTGCCTTTCTGCAGTAAGTGATTTATATATACTCCTGTAATTTGTAATTGATAACCTGGATGTTTCAAAGAGATTACAGCATTCACTGATTGAAATTTGTTAAAACTAGTGGACTAAACTTAAAATACACTGCCAATATGTAAGCAGCGCATCATTAATTACAGCAATGGCAGAAATATTGAGGTGCAAACAATAAAACAAAAAATGAGTAAAGACAACCCCTCATCTTGAGCTGATTGATGTCTGATGTATAGAAGCACTGGTGAGTATGCACATGTACTACAAAAAGTTTAATTCCTACATAATTCTTTGTGTTGTTGCATGGACCCATGTTCTATACACCTGCCAGCTATAGGTGAGTGGTTACCTCTTTTCATTTTTATCTATTGTTGACTACATTAACTATTGTAGGCCGCAAAACCAAATTTCAGTATACTTTGAAGACCAAGCTCAAACTGAAAACTTTTCTTACAGTACATTATCTCTTTATTGTCCACAAATGCATCAGATCAATTAACAAGCCACACAGAGACAGTAGCAAAACACTGTAATGACAATTAAGATGGTCTAAATTTGCTGCATGGTCTACCCGTTACAATTTACATTTATGTTTTCCCAGTTTTTATAACTTAAACAGACAAAAGAAAGGACAGTGTTTTGTGCCACATCTTAACCAACATCCTTTTGTTCATGGCAGTACTGAGTTCTTTATGGACCGGAAGTTCTAACATTAGTATGACATCTTATGCACGATTGTTAAGATATTAAATACTTGTATCACTGAAGTTAAAATTATTTTCTGTGTGAAATGACACATTAATTTAATCTCTATCACAAACAAAGACATAAAACTTCCTTGTTACGTGCACACAATACAAAGTTTTTCACAAGTTCACTATCACAAAATCAAAACCTATTAGTTGTACTTCAGTTTTAATTACAAATCAATATTAAAATTGAAAGATCTAGTCTCAGTAGGTAATAAATAGAGCATTTTGCTACAGACCAAACAAATAGGTGTGCACTATTCATGTAAATTACATAAGAAAATAACAAATGTCCTAAATTGTAGTAATCCTTGCAAAACCACAGGTAAAACATTGTTATGTTCAAACCAACTGTTGGGTTGAGGACAGCTGCACTGTTTTTACATGAAACATAATATGAGAGCAGATTTTCATCACCATCATATACAAAAAGAGAAAGCTAATGATATAAATAGAGTCTGTAAAGGATCATGTCCACACGGACAATTTGTATGCATTCATGAATATACATTAAGAGGAAGCTTTGTACTTGATTAAAACTAATAAACTCAAGATTTTATGAAGATAATTTTAGTTACCTCACTAATAGCATCTGCAGCTGCTTCCATCTTGTCAAAAGTTACAAAACCACGGCTAAAATGAAGCAAAAACAATACATATATTTAGAGAATATATTCTGCAGAATGTAACAGAGGCAACTATGCATGCATCATTTATATTCTCACTTCTTTTCGATTTCCATTGTGACATTGACAATATTGCCATAACGCTGGAATTCTTTCCGAAGATAATCTTCTGTTATTTTATGACCTGCAACAAATATGGTATTTCCCTGCCTTGGCTTATCTGGTCTGCCTCTCTCTTCTCTGTCTCTAGCAGTGACAAAACTTTCATATAGATTCTGAAACAAAATAAAAAAGGGAAATGGTGTTAAAGGTTGAAAGTAGATGGTCTACAAAAATTAACATTCAGTCAACGTAAACACAATAACTGAATGTCAATATTGAAGAAAGACAATTGGATGAAACTGTTTATACTTGAAGCTACAAGAGTGGATCTAGTGTTTTTGTGTGATAAGATCACTATCCTGTCATATTTAATTTTACCACTCATGGCAGCCCTCATTAGACTACACACCTACCGAATAGAATAAGTTACAAATCTTGAAAATTAATACAACTATAATTATAACCCATTATTCTATATTTTGTAAAAAATCATGAGCAAAACTAGGTAACTAGTTCCCAACTATGGAGCAAAAAAAGAAGACTGATACAGAATGGCATATGTTGAATCTGCAGAATGTATCCATATAGCTCGGTTCTCTTCAGCATACTGGCAAATCAACACAGAATTACTACACACTGGTTTTGAAAACTATGTCTTGGTATGATGATACAGTGTACATATACAAGGAATCACCTATGAGGATAGGGAGGAAATGTGCAGTTTAGTATATGTTGCACAATAATGTAAGTCAGTTGCAGAATACTTTTGTTTATACATATTTTTAAGGTAGCCGTACTGAGTGAGGTTCATTCTGATGGATAAAAAAAATTTGGGTATCAAAATTAAAATGTGCTCATATTTTTCTTGAAGAAGGCCCCATGTGGACGACATTTGAACAACACTGCAATCATAAATGAAAACTTCAAAAAAGTGTACAGTGTAGTATCGGATAATCAGTGATTAAAGTTGTGTGAAGTAATGATGCCTCTAACATATCAAAAATATGAACATAGTACACATTACACAAATAATTAACTATGAACAAGCACGGTCCAAGATTTGTGTTACATTTGATGAATGCTTACCAGAAGAAAATGTGAAATAATATAATAACAGGTGAAGTTGATTTGATCTGCTAGATAGGTTGCGGCAAGTGTTTTCTATGAAGCAAAAGGGATTATCTCTTTGGCTGCCTTGCAAAACATAAAGCACTAACTGGCCACTACGAGGAATGATTTCAGAGTCAAATGAGTGAAAAAAAATATGTTTAAGAGGGTTGAATTGCTAAAGGAAGGTTATTTTTTCTGGACACTACATCTGCTCACAGCGTTACTTCCGCAATGGGAAGACTGAAGGATTTGAAGTGTCCTGTCCACAACAATAATCTACTGCGGATACCTTGAACAAAACATTGTGCCCAATGGTTGTGAAAATAGCACAGAAAAAAACATTTCTACAAGGAAGGTAGCAGGAGTGATCCACAAAACTAGCATCCAATATCCTTGACATCAATTTGTTGTAGAATCTTAGAACAAATTTGAGCTCAAGGTATTAGGAACAGCATGACATGTTACATGCTGACCAGCATGGATTCCAAAAATGTTAACCATGTGCAACTATGGTTATTATTGAAAGTATGATTATATGGAGTATCAAGCAAAATTTATGACTGGATAGAGAATTTTTTGATAGGGATGATTTAGAATGTTGTCTTGGATCTAGAGTCATCCACAGCTGTAGAAAGACCTACGAGTGAGCCCAGTGGAAGTATGTTGGGACCCTTGCTATTCATGATGTATATTAATAGCCTTCCAGACAATATAAATAGTAACCTAAGGCTTTTCACAGATGATGCAGTTAACTATAATGAAGTACTGTCTGAAAAACCAACACAAATATTCAGTTGTATCTTGATAAGATTTCAAAGACATGCAAAGATTGGTAATTTGCTTTATATGTACAGAAATGTAAAATTATGTACTTCAAAAAGCAAAAACAACATTGTATCCTATTATTACAGTATTAATGACTCATAAGTGTAATTGGTCAACTCATACAAATACCTGCATGTAACTCTTTGAAGGAACATGAAATTGAATGTAAAGCAGGTGGCAGACTTCAGTTCATTGATAGAATACTAGGGAAATGCAATCTGTCTACACAGGAGATTCCTTACATATCTTCTTCCCCCCCCCCCTCCCCCCAGCATAATGTACATCAGATTCAGATAATGACATGATTGTTAGAAAGATGCACCAAAATAGCTGCTTATAGTAACTAATCTTTATTCATGACAGACTGTTTCGGCATTTATTGGCATTGTCAAATATGTCTTGAGTATTGTGACATCCACATTATGTCATTAGTGAACTGTCTTATAAATGTCACTGTTTTGATAAGACATAAATAAAGGCTAAGCAAGAATGGCTGGAAGACAAATGTAAGGATTTAGGAGCATTTTTCACTAGGGGAAACGTAGATATTGCCTACAGGAAAATTAAAGAGGCCTTTGGAGAAAAGAGAAGCAGTTTTATGAATATCTAGAGCTCAGATGGAATACCAATCCAAAGCAGAGAAGGGAAGGCCAAAAGGTGGAAGGAGTGTATAGAGGGTCTATACATGGGAGACGTTCTTGAAGGCAAGATCATAGAAAGGGAAGTGGATGTAGATGAAGATGAGATGGGAGATATGATACTATGAGAAGAACTTGAAAGAGCTCTGAAAGATGGAAGTTGAAACAACACCCAGGGAGTAGATGATATTTCATCAGAACCACTGATAGCCTTGGGAGAGCCAGCCATGATAAAACTATTCCATCTATTGTGCAAGATGTATGATATGGACAAAATATCCTCAGACTTCAAGAAAAATGTAATAATCCCAATTCCAAAGAAAGCAGTTGCTGACAAATGTGAAAATTACCAAACTATCAGTTCAACAAGAAATGGTTGCAAAATACTGACACAATTTCTTTATGGAAGAATGGGAAAACTGGTAGAATCCAACTTTGGGAAAGATCAGTTTTGATTCTGGAGAAATGGAGGAACACATGATGCAATACTGATTCTATGACTTATCTTAGAAGATAGGTTAAGGAAAGGCAAACCTACATTTATGGTATTTGTAGGCTCAGAGAAGGCTTTCGGCAATGCTGACTGTAATGCTCCCTTTCAAATTCTGAAGGTAGCAGGGGTAAAATACAGGGAGAAAAAGACTATTTACAACTTGTACAGACACCAGATGGTAGTTATGAGTCAAGGGGCATGAAAGAGAAGCAGTGGTTGACAAGGGAGTGAGACAGAGTTGTAGCCTATTCCCCAGGGTTATTCAATCTGTACATAGACCAAGCAGTAAAGGAAACCAAAGAAAAATTTGGAGTAGGAATTAAGATTCAGTAAGAAGAAATAAAAACTTTGAGGTTTGCCAGTGTCATTGTAATTCTATCAGAGACAGCAAAGGATTTGGTAGAGCAGTTGAACAGAATAATGGAATGTAGTAGAATTAAATCAGGTGTTGCTGGGTGAGTTTGATTAGGAAATGAGAAAATTAAAGCAGTAGATGAGTTTTGCTATTTGGGTAGCAAAATATCTGATGATGGCCAAAGTAGAGAGGATATAAAATATAGACTGGCAATAGTGAGAAAAACATTTCTGAAGAAGAGAAATTTATTAACATCTAATATAGATTTAAGTGTTAGGAAGTCTTTTCTGGAAGTATTTGTCCAGAGTGTGGCCATGTATAGAAGCGAAACACGGATGATAAAACAGTTCAGACAAGAAGAGAATTGAAGCTTTCGAAATTTGGTGCTACAGAAGAATGCTGAAAATCAGATGGGTAGATCGTGTAACTAATTAGGAGGTACTGAAGAGTATACGGGAGACAAGACATTTGTGGCACAGCTTGACCAAAAGAAGGTATCAGTGGATAAGACATATTTGAGACTTCAGGACATAAAGGCGTCACCAATTTAGTACTGGAGGGAACTGTGGGAGCAAAAAATTGTACAGGGAGACCAAGAGATAAATACAGTAAGCAGATTCAGAAGGACGTAAGCTGCAGTAGCTATTTGGCGATGAAGAGGCCCACACAGGTTGGAACAGCATGGAGAGCTGTACCAAACCAGTCTTCGAACTGAAGACAACAACAACAACAATATATGTTAATTATGGTTTGACAGTAGTTTGACAGTTCATCTCTTATGGCGTTATATATTTATTACTTAAGTGTATGGCACCCATACCAAATAGGACTAAAAGGGGATACTGAATATAAGAGGGTGGTTTGAAAAGTTCTCGGAATCACCACGAGAGGTCAGAGGTAGCGCAACAAGTTGTTCACGTGATATTCATTGGGTTGTTGCCTGTAAACATGTGCCACATTAGTGCTCTTGGAAGAGAGCTGTGGTGGTGACATGGCTCTGTTGTTGTTCTCGCACAGTGATTTGGGGGGAGGGGGGGAAATAAAATCGAGATTCGAGCAGTGATTAAGTACTTCGTAAAGAAAGGTATGAAAGCAAAGGACATTCACACCGATTTCCAGAATACAGTGGGGGACTCTGCTCCTTCATATTCAACTGTTGCCAAGTAGGCAAAAGAATTTAAATTTGGTTGGAAGAGCTTAGATGATGATCCGCATAGTGGTCGGCCGAGATGTGTCACTACTCCGGAAATCATTGCAAAAGTGCACAAAATGGTGATGGAGGATTGCCGATTGAAAGTGCGTGAAATTGCTCATGCTTGCCACATGTGTTCTGAAATGGTATATCACATTTTAACTGAAGAATCAGAAATGCAAAAAATTATCTGCAAGACTCTTGATGCTGGATCAAAAACACATGTGAATGGACATATCGGAACAATGTTTGGCGTGTTTTAGGAGAAACAAACAAGATTTTTTGCACCGGTTTGTGACCACAGATGAAACTTGGGTGCACTACTATACCCCAGAGACAAAGCAACAGTCAAAGAAGTGGAAAAATGCTGATTCTCCACCACCAAAGAAAGCAAAGACAATTCCTTTGATGGGAAAGGTCATGGCATGTGTTCTGGGATGCGAAGGGAATTCTGTTGGTTGATTATCTCCTCACTGGGCAAACAATTACTGGAAAATACTACGCTACCCTCCTGGATAAATTGCAACAAAAGATACATGAAAAAAGGCCAGGTATAGCAAGGAAGAAAGTTATTTTCCATCAAGACGATGAGTGCCCGCACACATGTGCCATCGTCATGGCAAAATTACATGAAATAAGGTATGAATTATTGCCACACCCACTTTATTCACCTGATATGGCTCCATCAGACTTCCATCGCTTACCAAAATGGAAAAGTTTTCTTGGTGGGTGAAGATTCACTTCACACAAAGAATTGATAGCCGGAGTTGACAACTATTTTGCAGGCCTGGAGGAAACTCATTTTCGAGACGGGATCAAGACACTGGAACATCGTTGGATCAAGTTCATTAATTTACAAGGAGACTACATTGAAACATAAAAAAAGTTTCAGTGATGTAAGTACTTTTTTCTATTCCATTCCGAGAACTTTTCAAACCAACCTCGTATATTGAGAAGGGCAGAACATATGATTACAGGCTTGTTTGACTTGTGGCAGAGTGTGACAAAGATGCTGAAGCAACTGAACTGGAAGACACTTGAGGAGAGACTTAAAAGCCTCCTTACAAAGTTTCAAGTAACAGCTTTAAATGATGAATCTAGGAATATGCTACAACACACCATGTATCGCTCCCATAAGGATCGTGAGTACAAAATTAGATTAATTACAGTGTGCATAAAGGCATTTAAACAGTCATTCTTCCCGTACTCCAAACATCAATGGAATGGGAAGCAGCTCTAATAACTGGTAAAGTAGGAAGTTCCATCTGCAATACACTTCTGAGTGGTCTCCAGAGCATGGATGTAGATGCAGATCTGCAGTTTTGGGTTGGAATGAAATTATTGGAAGAATGCTGAACAAAGTGCATTGTCTATAAGTGAGTGCGTCAAAAAACAAGCGCATTTTTTACATAAAAACAGTCTTTCACAGCTTGGCTGAGAAATTTCCGGTCCCCCCCCCCCCCCCCCCCCCACCATTTCTGAATAACAGAAAATGTGAAAATTCTCAGACAGAACAGATTCTGCAGCTTCATTTTGTGGAGGATAAATAAAAGTGCCAAACAGTTAACATTTTTAAGTTAGCGTTAGTCAGTGATATTGGTGTAAGCAATTCCTGTACGGCATCATATCAATACAACTAAAAGAAATCAGAAAAAATAAATGATAATTGTTTGAAATAATGGATTTTATACATATCAGCATCATACATTTCAAAAATCAAGCTATTTCTTTTTTAATTGTACAAATTAATCAAACTGTAGTACTTAATTGTAACTGATAGATAAAAATTAAATGCTGTTACCACTAGTTGTTAATAAAACATTTGAAATTCTTATCTTCAAATGTTTGTGTACTTGTACATTGTTCATAATGAGTAAGTAATCAACTGTTCCTAACATCATGACAGTATAATTGGTGTATAATGTGTACTGTTCAGTGTGCATTTGGTAAATGTTAAACAACAAACTCTCAGAGCACCTGACAAGAAAATCCATGTGACATATAGCTGCGGTATTTATTACATTGTGGATGAGTTTAAACAACATTATTAAATTTGTTAGGCTATTTTGTGATGTTTTTTGATGAGTTGGTTTTCAACGTTATGTAGTTCTTTAAACTGTGGACAAGTTTATACAATTTTACTTATTTTATTAAGCTGTTTTAATGATTTTTGTGGATAAATGGACTTCAACACTATTTATTTTATTACACATACTGCTGATGATGCCTGTTGCTACATTCTTCTCTATATAATTAATACAACAGTTTCAACCTCCCTCTAACCATGATCCTTCTCCCTTTCCTCTCAAATAACCCCTGGTAATCTTCCAGGAATTCCTCACTTCTGACCTGGTCTCACCTTCCTTTCCTAAGACCCTTCCCAGTAAGTCCAACATAATTTCTATGGAACACACTGCTATCCGCAATCTGAAAGAATCCAGATCTTATCATCCTTCCTGCAGATGAAGGCTCCACCACAGTGGTCAATAATTGTAGTGCCTATGTGGCTGAGAGTCTCTGTCAACCTTCACCCACCTCTGCATACGAACTTTACAACCACAATCCCATCCCAGATGTCCAACATGACTTCAAGCATCTCCCTTCTCACACTAGCAACCCCCTGCACTCCTGCGTTTTACCTACTCCCTAAATTCCAAAAACCTAACCGCAGAGGTCTCCCTGCTGGTCATCCCATTGCAGCTGGGTACAATTCTCCCACAGAATGGACCTCTGCCCTCAAAGACTGACAACTCCAAACTATTTTCTGTAACCTACCATCCTACATTCAAGACACTGATCACTTTCTTCACTGCCTCTCCACAGTTCCTGCCCCATTCCCCAGACTCATTGGTGGTCACTGTGGATGTGACAACCTCATACACCAACATCCCCATGTCATCTTTCCAATGACCTTCTGATACCAAACCCACAACCTCTTTCCTCCTAACTAACCACATCCTGACCCATAATTATTTCACTTTCAAATGCCAAATTTACAAACAATATCCATGGTATCTCTGTGGGTACTCACATGGCACCATCCCTTGCCAACTTATATATGGGCCTTAGGAATCCTTCCTAGCCAGTCAACACCTAAAACCTGTTGTCAGGTTCAGATTCAATGATGGCATTTTCATGATCTAGACAACCTTTTCTCTTTCCTCCATAACCTCAACACATATTCCCAAATCCATTTCATCAGGTCCTTCCAAACTCATTGAGCCACCTTGCTAGATGGCAATCTCCATCTCTCAGACAGCTCCATAGCCATGTCAGTCCATATCAAGTGCACCAACTGCCAACAGGAGCTCGACCCTGACAGCTGTCACCCATTGCATGCCAAAAAGTCGCTTCCTTACAGCCTTGCTATCAGTGGATATCACATCAGCAGTGGCAGGCAAGAGTTGTCAAAATATACTGACAACCTTACAAGAGCCTTCACTGGCAGATATATATCCAGCTCATCCATAAACGAGTCTCCCATGACATCTGCTCCTCTGGCATCAATAAACCTGTTAGCCAGCCATCGACCAGCACTCCTCTCATCACACAGTATCATTCTGGCCTTGGAAAGCTCTGCCTCATCCTCCACTAGGGCTTCAATTACCTCTTGTTGTGCCCTCAGATGAGGGATATCCTACCCAAATCATCCAAAGTAAGTAGTGCTCCTCTGTCAACTCAACCTACAAGATATTCTTCTCCATCCCTATACCAATCCTATTCCCCCCAATCCTACACCCGATGGGTTGTTCCCTTGTGGTCGCCACATACACACTACTACCACCTCCTACTGCAGTCCAGTCACAGGCATTTCCTACCCAATAAAAGTCAGGGACAATGTGGAACCAGTCAAATTACATATCAGCTATGCTGCAAATATTACTGTGCAGCATTCTATTTGAGCATGACTAGTAATGAACTATCTACTCACGTGAATGGCCAAACTGTGCCAAACCACAAGCTTGACCATCAAGTTGCTGAACATGCTGCACACCACAACACAAATGACTTCACCAGCTGCTTCACTACATGGGCCATTTGGATACTCCTTTCACGGACAAGTTCTCTGATCTATGCAGATGGGAACTGTTTCTCCAACACATCCTTTACCCTCACAGCTCCCTTGGCCTAAACCTCTGTTAACCTGGTCCCACTGCCTCAGATTGTTTTTCCTTTCTCTCATCTGTTCACACCACTTGTCCCTTCTCTCTTCTGTTCACACCACTTCTTCTCTGTCCACATCATGCACAGCCTTCTCCCACTGCTCCTCACCCCCCCCCCCCCCCCCCGACATTCTCTCTTCTCTTCTTGTCCCTGTTTCACTCTCTCACCCCCTTTTTCAACCCCTATCCCTTCTCTCCCCCCTCTCTTTCTCTCTGTTCATCTTCACCTTTCTGTCCTTTTCCTCCCTTGCCCCCCTCCCCACAAACTCCCTCTTCCTCTTCCTGCATCTCTCTTTGTTTCAAGCTCTGTACTCTTTTCATCTTGCTTGTGGTCATGAAGTCATCTGTCCCTTCCTTATGTACTCCCCGCCTTCATTAGACCAGACAGTACCAATAATTAGTCTCGCCATGGCCATTTTCTCTTATGTGTTACTGTGCTTCATGCATTTATCCGCTATAGGTGAGTGGGGTTGCTTTTCCTTTATTTTAAATATGACAGTGGAAAATAACATGGAAAATGGCCTTATGGGCTGAAACCAGTCATGGTTTTTACAGTAAAAATGAAAATTGGTATTAGGACTGCCACTGCATTTCAAACTAGTTGAGAAACCTGGCGTTGACTGGGTATTTATTTATTTATTTCAATCTTTGTCCATCTCCTCCTTCTTTCCCCTTGCTGTCTGTCCATTTGCTTGCCTCTGTATTTCACACATATTTAACATATTTCACTCACATTTGTACACATATTTCACCTGCACATCTAGTAATTTTGTCCTGCAGTTTCATTTTCACACAGTTTAATGTTTATGACGTTATATCTCCAGAGCTATGTGCTGTATAGTGATATAATACTGCAGGTACATCCAGTTGTATATGCGCCTACTGTCTGTGAAATGTGTTGTGAACAGAGTTAGTAGTAAAGAAGTAAAATTAAAACACCATGCATGATGTGGCAGTTCTTCACACATCTTGGTTTTTAACAGCATATCACCTGAACTATTTGTCATACAATGATATATTTTTGTATGTATGTATGTGCATATGTGGATACTGTCTGCAAAATTTATCAAAAATACTGTAAGTAGAGACAATGGAATAAAAGAAAAATCATGCTTCATGTGGCAGTTTTACTGAATGGACAACAAACTTATTTCCTTTCCTTATTCTGTGGGGGTGTCAATGAGAAAAAGTTTCATAAAGGTTTGAAATTATGTGTAAAGTTTCTAGTAAGTCTCTAAGTGCTCTCATTCTCAAACACTGGATAGCTTAAGTATAGGTATTCTCGTATCTTGGGCTACACTGCTTTTTCAGCCTCACCCCCACAAATTTGATATATGGTTGGTTCTTTTCCCCAGAGGTAATTCTTTCCAGACAGTAAATGATATGTGTACCAAGTCTGGTTGAAATTGGTTCAGTGGTTTAGGAAGAGATGTATAATACACTTACATATACATATACAAACACACATTCTTTTTTTTATAATTTGTATGGATTAAACAATGAAGTCACAAAATATAGTGGATTTTCAGGTGAAATTGGGTTATTTTAGTACACAGTTTGTGAGGCAACTTAGTTGATGGACGCACCTAGCAAAAGATAGAAATCAAATCACGACTGCAGTACAATATACAACATTGTGCAGCTAAATATGTTCATTCCATCACGTTCTCCGGCAGACTATGTAGTCCTGGATCCTCCCCCCAGCCCACTTTATTTTCTTTTGTGTATTAACAATTTAAGCCCTTTAAAATAAGTTACAGAGAATTAAATGCAATTGTGATTGTGATGATGATCATATTAATATTATGATTTAATGGAGGAACAATCAGTATCATCACACATCATACACATGTATAATTAATCAATAAATACACAAAGGAAAAGTTGACATGTGGAAGAGTCAATGAAACTGATTATAAGTGGGGGGAGAGAGAGAGAGAGAGTGAGATAGATAGATAGAGAGAGAGAGAGAGAGAGAGAGAGAGAGAGAGAGAGAGAGCCTTTGTAGCTCAGTGAATGAATTAACAAAATACAATTTGAATGAGTGATCAAACTGCTGCACTCTTGTAGCTGAGTGCCTGATTGGAAGAAACTAAAGAGGTTGTATTACAGAGACTGGCATTGACTTCTCTATGGTGATGATAACACCTCATAACTACCCATCTCAGCAAAATTTGGAATAGTGCAACGTCATTCAATCATGGGCTCAGATGGTAGCCTGTGGAGTTCAGTTATGGGTTCTACTTCTGGCTTGGTGAGGACAACCAGAGAAGATATGTATAGAGGCCTGCTGCTTTGCACCAAATGCCTGTATCACAATGCTCTAAGACCTGATGATGTAATGTGGTGTGCAACTGACTTAAATGGTAAGTCACTCCTGGTACTGACTGTAGGCACATCAACAACAGTCTACTATACTGAATAGATCCTGGTGTTCTTGACTTCATTCTCTAGACAATACTCCAGCAAAATACTGTCTTATTTTGCCCAGCTCTCATACAAAAGAATTGCCTGTAAGCCACACATCATATTCTAGCCTTTAGCATTAGTTGGTCTCTTGCAAATAAAAATGCTATGGCATGAAATTCATCATACACACTTAAAAAAAAAAAAAAATTTCACTAATTTGGAAATGCATATGGTCAGTGAAGATATCTAGGTTTGCATCAAGTCTAGTGATCTATTTGCAAAATTGAGGGGAGGGGATAATCTGAGTACAACACAAACAATGGATCACACTTCAAGCAACAGGTAACATGAACTGCTCACTGAAATAGTAATCATTTAATATTATCAACACTCACTTCCTCAACATCAAATGTCACTCAATTTGGAACTGCAGTTCCAGTTAAAAAAAACATCCGTAGTGTGCACAACAAAAATTTGTACTGTAAACCACTTTTCCTGTTGACTTTGACATTACTTCAGTTACTCATAAGTGAGGACATTTTAGTCATCCATTCATTCATCATGTTCTGTAGGATATCATGGATGTGCAATGAGTTAAGGGTACACATTAATGACAGAGAAGAAACCATCAGAGACTTAATCTGCACACTACGATGGCTCTTAATTGCCACTTTTTCAAGTTTTTGGTTTTTCAGACTACCGAGGTTTGGTTCCATTCAATGTGAAAATACTCTGTTTGGAATTTTAGCTCAGTAGGATAATGGGAATGAGTGTCCCTAGACACTCGCTCTTGCAAATACAGAAAAGAAAGAGACAGCCATCAGCTTCTCAAAATATTAATTCTACATGAGAAATGCATTCATTACCAAATGCAGGCTGGTTTTTTACTCCTGTATCCTTAGCTGAATGTGTTCTCACTCCACAGATTGTATTCTCTGGATGATGTGATGGGTCAAACAACCCCCTTCCAGGGAGAGAGAGGTTAGTGGGAGCAGAGTCAATCCATTTTATCACCTCACTACCCAATCCAGATCACCCAGTGGTCTTTCATTTTCAAGGAAATTTAGTATTTGTAGCCAGTACAATGTCCTCATTTTCAGTTTGTTTATAGGTGAGAATTCCCCCTCCCCCCATAGGTGTAAAATAAGTGGAAGCAAATTCTCAACCCCCAAACATTAATAGTTTTCTTTTACAATTTCTGGGTATTTAAATTAGTGTAGCACTTGTTAGGAGCAGCTGACATTTTGGGGGAAGGCAACACAATACCACCCCGACAGAATTCCTAAAGAACCACATTTCTAAATGTTCCGGAGTTTTAAACAGTTCCCCAGTTGGATCTCTGGGGGCAACAGTTCTGAATGGATCCAGGTTTAAGATTAACACAAGGAAGAATGTCCGAAGTATATACGAAGCAGGAAAATTAGCAAATGTTATCCAAGAAACGACAGGACTAAGAATTGATATACTTGGTATAGCAGAAACTTTGTGGCCTGACAGTGGAAGGTGTTCTACAGCTGGATGTGCACTGTTTTATTCTGGGAATCAGGACTGTAATCATAAAGGAAGCGTGGGTGTTCTTGTCTCAGAGCACTGTTCCAAGAGTGTTACATATTTTGTGCCACTTTCCAATAGAGTTGCCTTGTTAAAACTCAGTGCCAAACCAGTTAACCTCAATTTTATTCAAGTATATGCACCAACTGCAGATGCAGATGAACAAGAAGCAGACTCTTTATATGACCAAGTCAAAGAAGTGTTCGCACTTACAAAACATCACAAAATTAATATAATAATGGGAGATTTCAATGCCAACCTGGGAAATGGCATTATGAGGACCTCGTAGGTCCTTTTGGTTTAGGAACATGAAATGATTGAAATGAGAAAGATGATTGTCTGCTACAATACTGCCAAGAAGAAAACACAAAAGTCACTAATACGTGGTTCAAATTACCACCATGATGACTTTATAGATGGAAATCTTCAGCTGACAACAAAAACAACATAGTCTGTAACCAGATAGACCATATTTTAATTAATACGTGTTTTGGAACTTCAGTTAGAAAAGTATCCACTTTTCCTGGAGCAGATGTTCCATCTGACCATATACTACTAATAGCTTCTCTAAAAACAAAACTTGTAAAACACAAAAAACCAATTCAACAAAGGAAGATAGCTTATAAAAAACTCAAAGAGCCAGAATTAAGAAGTGAAGTTAGCAAGGACATCAACAATAAAATAGTGACAATGAAACCTCTGATTGACCAAGAAAACAGTACCAGAGTATGGGAAGAGATGAAAAATGTTATGCTAACCCCTGCTCGAGAAATAATAGGATATAAAACACAATATCGAAAACAGAAATGGATGACTGACGAAATTCTTTCATTGATGGATGAAAGGGAAGGTATAAAGCCTAGTTAGATCAAATTAAATACAATAGTATCCAGAAACTCATAAGATCAAAGGTTAAAGCAGCAGAAAATGAATGGCTACAACATGAATGTGAAGAAATTGAAAGGTTGCAAACTTCACATGACAATTTTAACTTACATAAAAAGTTAAAAGAAACTGCTGGGATATATAGGAGAGAAAACATCTCCTTATTAACCAACAAAAATAATAAAATAGTTCTAGATACCATTGAGAAGAAAGAGATATATATGGGAAGATGATAGACCAAATGTTGAGATTTCTAGGAACAACAGTTTAACAGGACCTCAAATCATGAAAGAAGAAATTGAGGAAGCCATCAAAAACTCAAAAACCAATAAAGCCACAGGGCCTGATGAAATTCCAATCGGACTTATTAAACTCCTGGACGATGAAGGCATCAAAGTCTTACACAAACTGTTTAACAAAATTTACGACACTGGTCCTTACCCTGCCAAATGGCTATTATAAACTTTTATTCCCTTACCAAAGAAGGGGAATGCAAGAAGATGTGAAGATCACAGACTCATTAGTCTTATGAGCTATTCTTTGAAAATATTTCCGATAGTCATCGGCAAACGCTATACGAAAAATGTGAGAAATTCATTAGTGAGGCACAGTTTGGATTTAGGAAAGGTTTAAGTACAAGAGAAGCAATAGTCACACTACAACTTCTACTACAAAAGTGTTATGGTCAGGGTAAAAATGTAGGCCTCTGTTTTATTGACTTTGAATAAGCATTCAATAGAGTACAACATTATAAACTCATGGAAATTCTCAAAAGAATTGATATAGATGAGAAAGATGTCCACTGTATAGAGAATTTATATTGGAATTAGACAGTGTAGGTTAAATTTGATAATGAGGTCACATATCTGGTCAATATATGTAGAGGAGTCCAACAAGGATGCATAAAGTCACCCCTGTTATTTAACTTACTCTCTGAGAGTATTTTTCAGGAGGCATTTGATGATGTAGAAAAATGCATAAAAGTTAACAGAGTGTATATCAACAACATTCACTATGCTGATGACACCTTACTGATAGCTGATAATTTAGATGACTTTCAACAACTCATCAACATAATAAGAGATTACAGCAATACTCTAGAACTGAATATAAACATAAAAAAGACTAGCTTTATGATTGTCACATGAGAGTCTGACTCATTTAAAGACGCAAATCTATGAGTTCAAGGGTCTGTAATACAAAGAGTCAACAAGTTTAAATACCTCGGAACCTGGCTTTGTGAAGACTGGTGAACAGACTTGGAAAAAAATGTCGCAGAACGCCCGAAAAGTCTTCAAAAAATTTAAGAATATCCTTACAAGCACAGACCTAGGAGCCGATTTGTAAAATACTACATCTGTGCTTCTATATGGCTCTGAAGGATGGACACTAAATATGACAACAATGAAGAAATTAGAGTCCTTTAAAATGTGGATTTATTGCAGAATGCTTAAAATACCGCGGACTGCAAGACTAACCAACACTAAAGTACTGGAATGACTGAACAAGCAGCGAGAAATGTTGACAGTGCTTAAAAGAAGAAAAACTGCATACCTAGGACATATAGTACGGAACACCAAATATATGCTTCTGCAGTTAATAATAGAGGGGAAGATTGAAGGAGAAAGAATACAAAGGTGAAGAACAACATCCTGGTTGGACAATATAAAGCAGTGGACAGGACTATGAAGTATAGACCAGATATTACATACTGCAGTTCACAGAAGAAGGATGCAACATGTGGTCGCCAACATCTATTAATGGATAAGCAGCAACAGCAGCAGCAGAAAAAGAAGAAGAAGAAAAAGAAGAAGATGCACATGACTTGCCTATATTTTGCACATAATTAATACCATTTAAGAAGATAAGTAGTTTTTATCAATCAACAATAGGCTTTGCAAAAACATGAAAATTCAGCTATGACAACTATCAGGGTTGTCTGAAAAGTTCTTGGCCTCGCCCAGAGATCACAGTACTACTTACATGATTTTTCCCCTTTATGTTGGTACCTATGTTAGTACATGGAAGATAGAACTGTAAGTCATTCCAGGCAGCAGTTGACTGTAGGCAGCCATTTGAAAAAGTTATGGTGCACATGGTGTCGAAAATTAAAAAAAAATCAAGTACTGTGCAGTGATTAAATTCTTTGTAAAGGAAGATTTAACACAGACCAAAATTCATTTGTGACATGTAAATATGTATGGCGTCTCTTCACCTTCAGTTTCCACAATGAATAAATGGTTGGCCAAGTCTAAACATTGCCATGAAAGCATCCAAGATGATCCACGTGAAGGATGTTCTAAAAGTGCAAGCACACCAGAAATCATCAACAAAGTGCATGATGTGATTTTGGAAGACTGTCATATAAAGATGCATGAAACTGCTAATGTTCTTGGGATATCAAAAGAATGTGTTGGTCACATCTTGCACCATGAATTGAAATGAGAAAACTTTGTGCAAGATAGGTGCCGCGTGTGCTAATTGTGGATCACAAATGCTTTCGCAAGATTCTTTCCGAACATTGCTTGGCGCTTTTCAAGAAAAAGAGAAGTGACATTTTACGTTGATAAGCGACAGTAAATGACACACAGATTCACCACTACACACCGAATCCAAATGGCAATCTATGCAATGGACAGAAGCTGGTTCTTCAGCTAAAAGAAGGCAAGAATGGTGCCATTGGCAGGAAAGAACATGGCACCGGTGTTTTTGAAAGCGAAAGGAATTTTGTTGATAGACTACTCTGAAAAAAGTAAAACCATAACTGGAGAATACTACTCTAAACTTCTAACGAAACTGGATGAAACATTTGTGAAAACAGATCATTCTTAAAGAAGAAAGAAATCATCTTCCATCAGGACAATGCACCTGCCCACAAAAATGTCTTGGCAAAGGGGAAGCTGAGGTATTTGCACTATGAAGTGCTGGTACATCCACCCTATTCCACAGATTTTACTCCCTTGGACTTCCAGATATTCTCAAAACTGATGAAATTCCTCACTGGTCAGCAATTTAAATCCATTCAAGAAGCCACTGTGGCTGTAGATGGATACTTTGTAGCCCTTCTGGATGAACACTACATAAAGGGGATAATGACACTGGAACATCGCTAGACAAAATTTAGTGATATTAAAGGAGATTATGTTCGAAAATAAAACTTTTTTGAAAGTATAAATTGTCATTTTCACTATTAGGCTGAGGACTTTTCAGATCACCCTCATATCTTCAAGTCTATTACCTTCACATTCCCTGATCCTAATTTTTCTTCAGAATCAAAGCTGAGAATGACAAACAGAGGCAAAAAATTCAAATAGTGTATCAATAGCATTACAGTAGAAATCTATCAATTCCCCAACTTTATCAGAAATGGGAATAAATAGTTGGTTTCTAACAAAACCAGACTATGTTTTTTTTTCTTATATCTGACTTAAGTAATGAGTTCCCTGAGACAGTGATCCTTTATAGTGGCATGAAAACAAAATTTCATCAAAGCCCTGCACCTAGTTAATAAACAGATCTGGTTAAGAGAGGCACTAAGCTCATGGAGGACTAAGGGAAGTTATTCACAAAAAACGAAAAAGGAGAGGCAGTATGGGTTTCAGGATGTATCTGAGACAGCAAAGGACTTGGAAGAGGAGTTGAACGGAATTGATAGTGTCTTGAAAGGAGGATATAAGATGAACATCAACAAAAGCAAAACAAGGATAATGGAATGTAGTCGAATTAAGTTGGGTGATGCTGAGGGAATTAGATTAGGAAATGAGACACTTATAGTAGTAAAGGAGTTTTGCTATTTGGGGAGCAAACAACAACTGTTTATCTCCTACTGGAAATTTAATATTTTCTTGAACAAAGAGACATTTTTCAAAGGGAATAATTACTCACATCTGTAAATAGTTAACACACCGATAACACTTCCTATTTACATTTTTTTCATATTTCGGCTTTCAGCTTTTCTAATTTCTGATCTTATAACATATACAAATAGCAGGGAAAGATAAATCAAAAGATAACTCAAGGAATTGGGAGGAGTTTATTTGTTTCAAGATATCTAATATACATAGACAAAAGGCTGTAAATAGTGGAGAACATTTAAGAATTTAAGAATAACCAATAATGCCAGACTGTAGACCCATCTTTCACTGGAAGTTCAAGCAAAAAAACGAAAAGACATTATAAATTTAATAGGAAGAGACCAATCAACATGAAAACTATGGATAAGAGACATTATGAGTGTGCATGAATAAGCAAACATTAAAATAGCTAAGCAAAATGACTGAAAAAGGATTAAAGAGGAACAGTGAGGAAGGCAAGTTCTGACATTAACTGTCTTCCTTCTTTTTGTAATCTAACTTAAAATCCTGTAACACCTTTGAGTAAATTATGATAATGTGATCTGTTTAATGTGGCAAAATAATCATTAACCTAATGCACATGAAATGTATGTTAGATGGATGTTGCTTCTGGTGCAAGAAGGGGACAGGGCCTCCTGGGCCAATCTCTCAATTCTCTGAAAATGTCTAAATAAACCAAAAGCAAGAAGCTAAGAAACTCATGCAAATACTTTTGTTTATTTATGATATCTTTATTTTTGTCAGCATGTCATTTCTTGGAAGCCCTATTATTAACTCTACGTCTATACTCTATAAATCTCAACTAAGTAGGTGGCACAGGACAGTCACTTTTAATCAATCATTTGATATCCTCTGATAGATTAACATCTCCTATTGACTTTTCCATGTATTTGACCATCAGCTAAATTCATACATGTTGCTCCTGGGTGTTTTCTAACGACATCTATCTACCTTTCATTAGGTCATTTCAATTTTAATTATCTCTTGAATTTCCTATGGATATCTTCCAATCATTCAGCTACGAACAGGAAAGAAACAATATGAAACAACCTGTAGATCAAGTCCATAAAAGAAACTATGGAGACTACTAGGCTTGAATGCTTTGGCCACATCAAAAGAATGGTACCAGAAAGACTTCCTAGAAGAGCCCTAGAATTGACAGAATCTGGATGAAGACCAATTAGAAGACCAAGGAAAAAATGGAGAGGCCAGGTGTGAACCACAATAGCAGGTGATGCTCAATAATAGACTGTGGGAGAAAAGAGATGCTTGGAAGATACTCTATGAATGACCTCCATAGGCAGAAACGTTTCAGCAGCAGTGGCAGGAGGAGGAGGAGGAGAAGAAGAAGAAGTAGGAGTAATGTCTGGCTCACCTCTGCTTCATTTTCAAAATGTCACAATTACGTCTTCCACTCCAGTATCTCTCATGGTCTATTTCGAATGGTTTTTCCAATTAAAGTCAATGGCTCACAGCCACACATCAAACCTGATAATTCATAATGGCTGTAAACTTTCCTTTTCAGACAGAACAGAAAACACCGACATTCCAGGAACTTGTATGTGCAGTAGGACTTCAGATGACCCTATTGTGTTACACTATAGTGTGTCATGGTTTGAAGAGTATGGTAGAACACACGAACAGTACCAAACCTCAATAGAGTTATGCTCACAGCAGACTCAGCCCAGGCCTGACTGTTTCTACACCTCAGACACTGGGACCAGCACAACCAGTTCTCATGCTGATAAATTTTGTAAGAGCTACCTCAAGTTGTTTGTCAGTTTTGTCAGCCGGCATTCAGTCAACTTCGATCTTAACACATTTACTCCAGTGGGTAGCAGATTCTAGATTTACATGTGATATGAAAAGCCATTTTTTGCTGGACATCCAATATATTTCTTTCCATGGCAGTCATTTGGGATTTTTATGCCCCCCCCCCCCCCTTTTTTTACACTCACCCACACGGTAACTAGGCCAGTGACCTTAGTTTAACCTGATATGTATCTCACAATGAATTAGTATTACATTACATGGCACACAAGTGTTTTGTATGCAGTCTTTTTCACATATAAGATGCAGTTTCCCAGTGTACAAGCAATAAAATGAACTCTCCTATTTGCTTTGCCCATGTGACCATTCCCATCCATATTTCCATGCATTGTTTTGCTTGACATTGCTGAGTCAAGTTACAGTTTATTAATCATGTCTCTAGGGGATAATACTGCGAAATGCTATCAAATGAAATCCCAGGAAAGTGTAGAGTACCTGTTACCCCTCTCCTTGTAATACTGCCAGATGTGTCAATGGATCAGTCAATGTTATTGTGATACAATTGGCAATGTCACCAGATGTGGTGTGCAAGGATACATCCACCAGTGCTAGGTGAAGTGGGAAAATACCTGCACCAGATTTCAGGGCTATCTCAGACCACCAAGGGTTCACTTGTCGCTACCAGCCAATGTTCAGAGTTTCATGTGCCTACTGTCAATGACTATGTGCTAAGTAGTTTTCTTCTGGACTTTGATCTGGACTTCATTGTATCCTACCTTTGATGTTTAGCTAGCGCATGGACTTGCTGCCTGCCTAATTTGATAATGTCCTCACTCACCATTCAACTGACAGCTGTGTTCTAAGTGAATGAACTGATAAAATATGGGTGTACCAACAGGAGGTTCAAATGTTTCTCAGACAAACCTACTGCTGACCAAGGCGTATCCACCTACAGAAGCTTTTCATTTTGTGTGTTTCCAGAAGAGTCAGGAATATTACTATTTGTAATTTATTTGTAAATAATTTGTGCATAACAAAACCTGTGTTGTTGAAGAAACAGACTTACAGCACCTTGGACTGTTGTGGTTATACTTGCTACATGTTGTCTTAAGAACTGAGCTGTTACTGGCTCATTTGTCGGGCTGTGCTGAGTGCTTTGTGTTCGGGTTGCTATTAGGTACTAAGTTATCCAATTGCCTGACTTGACTTGAGCTGAACATTTGTGGAACACTAGAAGAGATGAATTTCATCACTCAGGTTAGTCACTGTCACAAAAAACCAAATACAGTGGCTGCAAAAATTATTCACTTATTAATTTCTAACTTTGAAGTTTCTCCAAAAATTGGTTACTTAATGGCGAAACCACAGAGATGATAAAATTGCTTCTTTTCACTAAGAATTGCACATTAATTGGCAGTTTAATACATACTATTACTACACTTTGATGAAAGTGAGGTTTCATTTCTGATTCATTTCAGCTGTTCACTATCCTCCCTTGATACATAATAAAATCAATTATTCTGCCTGTATTCGTCATGGCACTAAATTAAGAAATGAATAAATCTGTTAATATTTGTGCGAATATTTTTAATCACCATATATTACTTATGTTTTGAGTTTGGGAAGGGGAGGGGGGAGTTACACTGTTTGCCACATTGCCTGTCTGCAACACTTACCTCCACATCTTGGCTTACTACTTTATAGTATGTTTTGGTAGAGCAAAACATCTTATTTAGTCACATGCTTAATGAGGTACACAGAATGTTTGTGATGCCATATCACTGCTTTATTGTGATTTACAGTATTAACTGTTGAATGACACCTGTTTTGTAGCTTCATGATGTATGTTCCTTACAATGTAGCAGAGTTAGTGCTTAGTCACAGAAGGAGCTCATATTAATTTTCTGTAATGTGGACACTATAGAAACAGTGTGACAGCAACACAGCTTGTTGTCCAGTTTAGCAGTTTTTCAAAGGGTTTCAAATAACTTCTTGTGCACTGAAGAGAGATTACTATCTGCAATTGAATTATCAAAGTAAGCAGCCACACTCTGTACTGACAATTTCTGAAGCATTGCAATTTTGTCTGATATAGGTAATTTACAATAAAATGCTGTAGAACCAGAAACGTTCACTGTTTCCTGATTGCTATTAGCACAAAAATTCATCAATAAACAACTATCACAGACAAGCTAAGAGTGTGTTGGAATAGTTATTGAAAGTGTCCCAGCGGATTTTGTGCATGTAAGTCAATAAACTGTCCCTAGGAAATCTTCAATACCAAAATTTCTCTGAATCTTGTACTTTTTGTCGATATACAAATAACTCAACACCAAAACTAGACAATTTTTTATAAATGTTGTTTGGATGGTAAGTGTGTGGATATTCTTTTTAAATGCAGTAATTTATGTGGAGAGATGCTTCAAATCAGAATATCAAAGTTTCTGAATTCTGATGAGGTACTCTTGAGTTTCCAGCCACATCAAGTCATTTAAAATCCATGGGCTTTCGGCCGAATATTCTTCGGCGATTTTCAAGTGGTGACTGTCTTTTGGTTGCTGCTACCGTCCTTATATAGCCATGTTGACTTCTGTGACATCACTGTCACTCGCTCCAGCACCATACAACGCAATGGTTTCATTGCGTATCCGCTGAGCCTGCTTCAGCCTTCTGATGGCCAGGTCCCAAGCCATGGTCAGCTGCAAGCCGCCATCATTACTGAGGATATTTTCACAAATTTTTGTGTTGATTGCTTCTTTCATTACACTACCCCAGAAAGTATTAATCTGTGTAACTGTTGTCTCATCAAATGCAATATGATATCTTCTTTCTTGAGCATTCTCTGCTACCACCGAGTTCTCAGGGTACCAGAGGTGAAAGCATCTCTCATGTTCTATACATCTCTGCTCAATAGCACGCACAGTCTGTCTGACCTAAAACTGTCCATATCCACATGGTATTTTATATACACCTTGCATTCTGAGGCCTACATCATCTTTCATAGTGCTCATACTATTTGTTGGCATCCTGAAGACTGCAACAGTTATATGCCTCTTTGGAGTTGGCTAATATTTCCCTTTACTGAGTCACAGAATGGCAAAAATGCAAGTTTCTTTGACTTCTCCTCCAGGTCTTTCTGCTTACATGTTTTTAGGGTGATGGTGTGCAAAATCTGGCAGTAGTTGTAGCTATTTTCCTTGAATACTTCCCGTAAGTGGCTTGGTTCCTTTGGCAGGTTTTCAATGTCTCAGATGGCTTCCATTGGTTGCACCTAGATCCTCGGAACAGAACATTTCTGCAACTAATGGTGATAGCTGTTAGCAAGCAGATATTGGTCTGTGTGGTTGGGTTTCTGGTAAAAATTGTGGCTGAGACACCCACTTGCCTTATGTCAGACTAGGATGTCAAGGAAGAGCAAGGCACCATCTGTCTCTACCTCCATTGCGAATTAGATGTCGTCTTGGATATTGTTGGTGCAGTCCAAGAATTCTGCCGGCTGTTCACATCCATAAGATCAGACAACAAACATGTCGGCAACATAATGATAAAGGCAATTAGCCTTTGCAGGATCCATTTCCAGGCCAATGTCCTCGTAGAATGCCATAAACAGGCTGACTATAACTAGAGCTAATGGGCTCCCCATCACGATGCCGTCCATCTGGCTAAAATATTCTTCAACATACAAAAAATATGATGACATCAGAATGTGCTTAAATAAATCTGCAATACTGTCATCAGATAACTGAGCAGATTAATACAATCTTTGTTGGAAAGGCACTTTGAATAATGACACCACATATCATCTCCTTCTCCAAGACACAGGAGTACTTGGCTGAAAGTTTGAGAATTTTAACCACATGATGTGGCTGGAAGCTTGAGAAAATTTTATCAGTACATATCACGGTGAAACATTGCATTCATATGTGTCTCAATTCTGTTTCCACACGGGATATGTATTCTCAGTCTTTCTTTTTGTTTGTAGTTTTAAACCAACATTTGCAAAGTTAGAAACATATGTGAGTTTGATGTTTTTGTGTACTTTATTTTCTTTTCTTTTTGGTTTTGAGGAGTATCACTTATATCACTCTTCGTGGGCATTGGTCATAGTTAGTAATTTTTATTTGTGTGTTTAGGCAAGAAAAAGGGTATTACACATATTACGTAGGTTGCATGTTTTGCATTCATATCTGATTTCATTGCACCCTTTCTATTTCAAGGGAACTGCACATCTTTGCATCAGCACACTTTTCTTGCATTATTCTCTTACAAAACAAATTGGAAATTGCAGCTAAGGATACAGTAGAGGATTACACTCAGCAGAGTATCTTCCTTTGTCTACTTTTCTTTGTTCTTTTGTGAGATCTTTACAAGTTATGTCACCAGAGATAGATAAAATTCTGCTACTAACATATTTTGGCCTATTGCTGCCCAGTAGAGAATATCGGGAATTTAAACGCAAAGGTCCAGAATGTGGAAAATGATCTTTTTGTTTCATTCTGCAGCTCTAAGAACTGATCTAAATGAGGCCAGTAGCACATCACACAGGTCAATAGCCTGGTAATTGAGTTTTAACCAAAAGTTTCTCAACTCTTTTTTACCCACTGTTTAACCTGTCAGTCTTTTCCATCTCAAGTATGTCTATGATGTTGAAAGTGGTCAGCATTCACACTTCTTTGTGTCACATTACTTGATTGTCAAATGATGTACAATGTACAGCTGATATAATGAGGATGTCTCCTCAATTCAGTTTCTTGTGCAACTGCCTTGTGTTGCACTCATTCCTATAAGAAGTACAACATGATGATGTTCTGTGCTTGTGAAGCCAGTGAAACACATCTCAACTTGAATACCAGTTGCTTCTTCTCCTCCAATACTGACAGAGGTGCACTGAAGTGAAGCATTCACAAAAGGAACTACTGGGCCACATTTTTATTTTTATTTTTATTTTTTTTTAACTGCAGTGTACCAAAGTACATCTCTGTATCAGTGACTGGAAACTTACGGCCAGACCCATGGTACAACAAACAGCAGTGAAGCAATTAAGTATCGTAAATCCCAAATCTTTGAGGTTTGACAACCAAACGTACGGAATCTTGCACATGTGACTTGGTGTGTGAATAAAACAGTTAGTTTCACTGGGTGTAAATATCAAGTCTTTTATTAGTAATATCATGAAAGATGATATTTACCTATTTGATATTTGTGGGATAAAGTCATATCACTGAACACATATTTAAATGGACAAAATCTACTTTTTTCAGTCAAACATGCTACTAAAGCATGTACCTTTTCCAAGAGCTTCACAATCTCTTTCAGATTCTGAAGAATTATAAAAGTTGGAAGTACAGTACTTCTGCATCTAGGACGAGCAGAGCAGTGTATTATAGTTGCTGAAGTATATGACTTACATCCTTACTTCAAGACTATGAAGATCTGTCACCACAATTTTTTATACTGGAAAATCAATCTCGTGATCATTACTACTACCTACAGAATTTTTTGTTCTATGCAGCTTCAACAATGTGTCATTTTCTTGGCAAATTTCAAAGAGGTCTGCCTGTGCAGGCAAGAACAACGAATAGAACAATCCCTTAAAGCCAAAATTGAATAACTTCCAGAAATGTAGAGGAGACTACAATGGCCAAAGACCACAATTACTGTAACTACATAAACCAAACTTTGAAAAGTTACTGTGTGAATAGAACAGAGTAACAGTTGCGAATGTAGACATCCACAGAATACATGAGCAGCACTGTATCAAAACATGTCTATTGCACTGTGGGGGAAAGCAGGTCAAACATCTAAGCTAACTGCTGTGTCAAGGCCTTGCACCCAGTCAACCAGCAACAATCACCGCAGATAGGTTAAGCTGGTATGGGCTTCACAGAGGACAGCTCTTCAGATGACAGACAAGGGATGATTGCACTCAGCCATACCACCTGGCTGCAACCCCAGTGTCACCAGAGGTCACTGGTCCCTATTGAACTTCTATTCTCTATGGGCCATGTGAATGAAAATAGTACTTGCAGTATCCTGGGGCCTGGGCACGGTATTTAAACTGGCAGCTGGACTACGCTCAAGGAATTTGCTCCAAGCAAGTTTCCCGCACCAGGCATTGAATGAAAAAGCATTACCACTATCAGGATCTCAGTCTGGAGCCGCTGCTACGACAATGAGGCCATCCACGTCAACCTTTGCCATTAGGAGCTGCCAGCTACTGAGCAACCGTTTGTGGTCTCTACATCAAAGAGGTGTGGCCTCTGACACTGTGACCAGAAATTGGACTTTGTAATATTTGTCTTTGTTTTTCCTTGGTGTTACACCAGCTTCAAACTTTTCTGTGTCCCTTTGGGACTAACTTTTGTTCATTCTCTCAGGATTTAAACTTTTGCACGTCCCTTTTGGACCTTGATAATGGCACATTTAGTGTATGGACATTGGATATTGAAACTCTCAATTTGCAGTGACATTTCCAGCTCTTTGGATTTTATTATAGTTCTTTCAATATACATGAAGCGACTTGTTTTCAATTATTATGTCCTAAATTAACTCCTGTCAGAGAAGATTGTTTATGTGTGTTACAATAAACTTCATATTCATTTTCTACCTGCGTATTTTTCCTCTGCCGTCTTTGGTGAATACTTCAGTTGGTAATGAATTTTTTTTTTTTTTTTTTTTTTTTTTTTTTTTAAAAAAAAAACCTCTAATCAGTGTCTTAGGCATGTGCTTTGAGCCAGGTAGACAATGTTTTGAGGGGTGTTTTTCCACTTTCAAGTAACAATTAATGTCGCATTGCTTCCAGTATGAAGGAACTGGTGGAAGTCACTGCCCAGGTGTTGTTACTGCTCCATCAGATGCAGCACACCCACAAATTCCTGGCCATGTGGCTGGTGGCTATCTCCTCTTCATCTATGGAGTTCTCTGACTGCCTCTCTTGGATCAAAAAAATGGTCAAGGCCTTCCGGATGATGCCCCTGCTGTTCCAGTAGTTCAACAAGAAGTTCCAGCCATGGGCGAACTATGTGACACACATGAAACAGTACTTCTCAGCCCATAGCATCATGCCCAGCAGTGTGCCTCTTTTCTGGCATACGCAGGCACAGGCATTTACCACCTCTTGCAACAACTTAACTTGGAAGTGGAAACGCACACTCTGGACTATGACAGGTTGAAGTCTACTTTGTTAGAATTCTTTGACTCCCATGTACATGTGGCAGCAGCCTGCCACAAATTTTTCAGCTGCCATAAAGTTAATGTGAAGTCTTAGACAAACTGCTGTATACAGAGCAGTAATCTTCAGTGTAAGCAATCACGCGTGGCTTCCAGGCTCCTGGACATTATTCCCTTGCACTGCCCCAAATGAAGGACTATGCAGGGATCTCCTTAAATTGGAGAGCCCTTCCTTAGAAACATGCCTACCGATTATCAGAACTTTTGAACTATCTCTCAGGTCATCAACCATCCTGCAGGACCCATCACACCAAGTGTTCCCAGCATGACCAAAGTGCCACCCTCACCCCTAGTCAACCCCCCCCCCCCTCCACCCAGGTCACATTCACACAATGCAAGCAAAGACTCAGCAGCCAGACAGACACTGCCATCAAAAGCTCCCTTCCTGGAGCCAGTGTTTTATTAGTCGCCACTCCCTTTGGTGAGAAATACTTGAGTGTTAAAGATTTTGAGGTACATGTGGCTCTTCTCTTACCAGTGACACCAAAGGTCTTCAAAGCCAGAAATGTTCCCTACATACTCAGAGACAAATTTTGGCTTGAGGTACAGTAGTTGCAGGATGGGGGTATTCTCACTCCCATTCCCCATAGGCAATGGATATCCCCCATTATTACTGTAAAAAAAAGCAAACAACACATTGCGCATTTGTGGGGACTTCCAGACAACCATTAAGGCTCACTCTGTTATAGATGCTTACCCTATTCCCAAGTTAGAGGACATAATGACCTCCTCATGGCCAGCAAAGTGTTTGCCATGGCCAAGGATTCCCAACACTTCTCAGTGATCAATACTCCTTTTGGACTGTTTCAGTACAACAGACTTCTATTTGGCATTTCCAGTGCTCTGGCCACTTTTAGTGCCACCTTGAGCACCTCACCTGTAGGGTGCCATGCACAGCAAATTATTTAGAAAACATTCTCGTCACAGGCACGCACACACAGAACTTGGGTAACAACCAGCATGCACTGTTCACAGTCCTCCAACAGGATACTCAGTTGTAGGGAACATGCACCAGTCGTCAACGATTAGGAGGCCTAGGTCAGTTGCAAAGTCCAACAGAAAGAAGACAGTTCTGCTGCTAGGTAATTCGCACGGTAGAGGTACGGGCCAGCAGTTGCAGGAAGTGTTGGGGTGTGAGTGCCAGATCAACAGCATTGTGAAGCCTAGTGCAGGGTTGGCTCAGGTGACTGACAGCGTAGGGGAGTTATGTAGGAATTTTACGAAGGAGGATCACATAGTGATAGTGGGTGGAGTGGGTGGAGCAGGGAACAATCTCAGTCTTGATAAGGATGGGGAATATGATGTAGGTGGTGACCTAGTAAAGATAGCTATTCAAACTGGTGGCACTAATGTGCACTTCATGCAACTGTTTCAGCGTCATGCTTGGCCTCATCTTAACGCAGCTGTTAGGTGCATTAACATGGGGCTGGAGAGAACGGTCATGGCTGAAGGCATGGGTCATATTTCAGTGGTGCTAGTTGGGTCTATCAGTAGGTCGGGTTTCACTAGGCATGGCCTGCACCTCAATAGGTATGGGAAGGGGAGGCTGGCTAAGCTTATAGGTGACAGTATGGTGGGTGGTGGTGAGATCACTCATGGAAAAATTCCTGTAGTAGTTGGTGTTAGAGCTGAAGTCAGTTGATAGGTATACCTGCTTAAAGAAAATTCCTCTAACTAAGGGCTCACCTTCAGAGGATGTCATGTTTCCAAGTAGAGAAGATAAAGTTAGTGAACTGCTTATAGATGTTGACTCTGAAATTATTGGTATAGTGGAGCACCACTTAAATAATTTGACAATTCAGAGACTTCCTTTACCAGGCTACAGATTAGCTGCCTGTTTTTCAAGGAGTTCCTTGTGGGGTGGGGGAGTGGCTATGTACATAAAAAGCAGTATTCCATTTGGGTCCATAGACGTAGCATGACACTGCACTGAACAGATATTTGAAAGTTGTGCAGCATTAGTTGAATTTAATGAAACTAAACTTCTAACTGTTGTCTTTTATAGGTCCCCTAACTCTGACTTCAGAGCATTTTTGCTCAAGCTACAGGGGGTTCTTGATTCACTATGTAGGAAATACCAGAAATTAGTTATATATGGTGACTTCAGTATAAATTTCATATATGATGGTGCAAGAAAAAGTATGATGGTAAATCTCCTAAATTCTGATGCAGACTGTATTTTTTCCAACTAGGGTGCAGGGGAACAGTAGCACAGCCATAGACAATATTTTTATTCATTCTTCATTACTAGATGGACATTCTGTTAGTGAAAGGGTGAATGGCCTTTCAGACCATGATGCACAAATTTTAACACTAAAAGACTTTTGTACTCAAACAAATGTCACATATAATTACAAACTATGTAGGAAAGTTAACCCAACAGCAATAGAGAGTTTTTTAAACACTGTCAAGGAACAAGAGTGGCACAATGTTTATAATGCCGATAACCTAACCTAACCTAACCTAACCATGATAAATACAATGCTTTCCTTAACACATTTCTCATGCTCCCTGAGAGTTGCTTTCCATCAAGAAATTTTAAATGGGGTACAAGCAGTAATAGGCAGTCTGGGTGGCTGACTAGTGGGTAACGGACATCATGTAGAACAAAGCGGGAATTATATCAAAATGTTAGAAGTTGTCATACTCAAGCTACAGTAGCACATTACAAACAATATAGTAAGGTGCTTAAAAATATTATTAGGAAGGCAAAGAGTATGTGGTATGCAAATAGAATAGCTAATTCACAGGATAAAATTAAAACCATTTGGTGAGTTGTGGAGGAAGTATCTAGTCAGCAGCACAAGGTTGACATTATAAAGTCAGTTTGCAGCAAAAATATTTCTGTTAGTGATAAATCAGATATATGTGCAGTATTTAGCAACCATTTTCTGAGCACTGCTGGTGAATTAAATAAAAATTTAGTTTCTACAGGAAAGCATATAACTTTCTTGGCAGATACCTTTTCGAGATTGATGTCTGAAACGCTCCTCTGTGATACAGACAATGGGGAGAGTGAGTCAATAATTAAATCATTGAAGATTAAGAGCTCTCATGGATATGATGGAGTGCCTAGCAGAATATTAAAGTACTGTGCTGCACATGTTAGCCCTGTATTTACCCAAATTTGTAATTTTTCCTTTAGGAATGGTCAGTTTCCAGAACGATTAAAGTACTCAGTAGTAAAGGCACTTTATAAAAAGGGAGAAAAGGATAACGTAGACAATTTTAGACCTATTTCTATGCCATCAGTGTTTGCTAAAGTTATTGAAAAGACTGTGTATGTAGGAATAGTTGATAATTTTATATCACACGATTTGCTATCAAATGTACAGTTGGCTTTAGATGTTGTTGAACAACTGAAAAAGCTATATTCTCTTTTCTTTGCGAGGTACTGGACAAATCACAGCTACTGCAACTTTCTCGAACGCCTGGAATCCTTACCCAATCTGCTACCCCCAGAAACCATCCTTGTAACCATTGATGCCACTTCCTTATACACAAATATTCCGCACGTCCAGGGCCTCGCTGCGATGGAGCACTTCCTTGCACGCTGATCACCTGCCACCCTACCTAAAACCTCTTTCCTCATTACCTTAGCCAGCTTCATCCCGACTCATAACTTCTTCACTTTCGAAGGCCAGACATACCAACAATTAAAGGGAACAGCCATGGGTACCAGGATGGCCCCCTCGTTCACCAACCTATTTATGGGTTGCTTAGAGGAAGCCTTCTTGGTTACCCAGGCCTGCCAACCCAAAGTTTGGTACAGATTTATTGATGACATCTTCATGATCTGGACTCACAGTGAAGAAGAACTCCAGAATTTTCTCTCCAACCTCAACTCCTATGGTTTCATCAGATTCACCTGGTCCTACTCCAAATCCCATGCGACTTTCCTTGACATTGACCTCCATCTGTCCAATGACCAGCTTCACACATCCGTCCACATCAAACCCACCAACAAGCAACAGTACCTCCATTATGACAGCTGCCACCCATTCCATATCAAACGGTCCCTTCCCTACAGCCTAGATCCTCGTAGCAAACAAATCTGCTCCAGTCCGGAATCCCTGAACCATTGCACCATCAACCTGAAAACAGCTTTCACATCCCGCAACTACCCTCCCGGCCTGGTACAGAAGCAAATAACCAGAGCCACTCCCTCATCCCCTCAAACCCAGAACCTCCCATAGAAGAACCCCAAAAGTGCCCCACTTAAGACAGGATACTTTCCGGGACTGGATCAGACTCTGAATGTGGCTCTCCAGCAGGGATACGACTTCCTCAAATCCTCCCCTGAAATGAGATCCATCCTTCATGAAATCCTCCCCACTCCACCAAGAGTGTCTTTCCGCTGTCCACCTAACCTTCATAACCTCTTGGTTCATCCCTATGAAATCCCTAAACCACCTTCCCTACCCTCTGGCTCCTACCCTTGTAACCGCCCCCGGTGTAAAACCTGTCCCATGCACCCTCCCACCACCACCTACTCCAGTCCTGTAACCCAGAAGGTGTACACGATCAAAGGCAGATCCACGTGTGAAAGCACCCACGCGATTTACCAACTGACCTGCCTACACTGTGAAGCTTTCTATGTGGGAATGACCAGCAACAAACTGTCCATTCGCATGAATGGACACAGGCAGACAGTGTTTGTTGGTAATGAGGATCACCCTGTGGCTAAAAATGCCTTGGCGCATGGCCACCACTTCCCACTAACACCAACCTATCAGAACTCCGGAGATGGGAACTTGCCCTTCAGTATATCCTCTCTTCCCATTACCCACCAGGCCTCAACCTCCGCTAATTTCAAGTTGCCGCCACTCATACCTCACCTGTCATTCAACAACATCATTGCCTCTATACTTCTGCCTCGACTGACATCTTTGCCCAAACTCTTTGCCTTTACAAATGTCTGCTTGTGTCTGTATATGTGCGGATGGATATGTGTGTGTGTGTGTGTGCGAGTGTATACCTGTCCTTTTTTCCCCCTAAGGTAAGTCTTTCCGCTCCCGGGATTGGAATGACTTCTTACCCTCTCCCTTAAAACCCACATCCTTTTGTCTTTCCCTCTCCTTCCGTTTTTCCTGATGAAGCAACAGTGGGTTGCGAAAGCTTGAATTTTGTGTGTGTGTTTGTGTTTATTTGTGTGTCTATCAACTTACCAACGCTTTCGTCTGGTACGATTACATCGATAGGTCGTGTGGAGAACCAAAGTGTTTAGGATCTTTGGTAGTGTTAACTCTGCCGCACGGAGTGCGGGCAGAGAGAGTCTGGCTGGAGTAGGGCGGTGGAGCAGGGTGTTGTGTGACGCTCCCCCGAGTTGCCGCGCTTTCGGGGTTTGGCAGCATGTAATTGCGCTTGACTTGCTATGATAGTTTCTGACACGGTGTCGTGGACGGGAAGCATTAGCTGGTGCACATCAAGAGCCCGTTTCACCTGGTGACCATGTCGAGAAGGTGTGCCAACATCCAGCTTCTGCAACAGCGACGGCCGACAATGAGTGACTGTCGCCACCTCCTCGATCGACGACTTCAAACTTTCAATCAACCAACAAGGAAGACTGGAAGCATGTAAAGTTTTAGAACTGTATGACAGACCTCAGCTTTTCAAACTGTTTAATTTGCCTCACAAAATTACAGCAACGTAGCATGAACCTTTGTTGCTCTTTGTCCCAATTGCATTACCAAGCAGGGTCCCTTCCTTTTCCGGAATGAACCCGTGTGTCGTTGAAATTCAAACACCAGCATTAAAGTAATATCATTCCATTTCACTGCTTTAATTTCAAAGTTCAGTTTAAGTATTCATAGCTGGCTACAATATTTAGATTACACAAGCACAAATTGAGAGTGTGAGTTTTGTTACCATATTTTAGCTTACCTGTGATTGCAGCTCAGCTTGGTACGTACTAAATTTTACTATTGTTAATTGTTTAGAATCATTTAATTCAAGTTCAAAGTTAAATCTCTTATTTCTAAATTGCATAGATTCAAGTAGCTTTTGAAATGATTGTCGAGGTAGCCCAAGACTAACCTTATTTTATTGAATTTCGTAGTGCTTCAGAAACAAAGTTCACTATTAATTTCAGTAACTAAATTAACTTTCAATTTTCTGGTTTTATTAATTCTTTTGCTAAATTAAGTCAGGGTGTAGCGAAATTTATTACTTCTGACAAACATTCAGTTTTCACACAACACATGTCGTGCTAACTAAATGTGCATTAATCTTTCATTTTCAGTTATTATAGTAGTTGTCCATAGGACTGGCAACCGTAATTTTCCCCAAATCTCAAATATCTAATTAACGCCAATTAATTGTTAATGTAACGGCCGCACATTTACTTTCTTTATTAATTTTGCCCTTTTCTCAAAATTAATTCTTTACTGACAAATTAACTTCGGTGACAATTGCTTTTGCCAAATTTCCATTAGGTGCACGTGGTTTAATTTTTCACTGTCATTAAGGTCGATAAGTGAGGGGGGAGGTTACAAGTTGCATGAGTGAATTTTTACCGACCATCTCAGTACACCATTAGTGGTGTTAAGAATCTGTCACAGCAACATAATGATAAACAGCAGCATAACTTGTATGACTCAGTTGTCTTTTGTCTGGAAATCTAAACTGACACATCTGGGCAGCTTCATATCTGTTACCTTTCAGAAGGCTGCATGCAAAAATTATATCTGCCTGTTCACTGAAAACAAATATCCTGCCGTGTTTCAAATGAACCCTTAAAAAGTATCCCACTATCACTACTGTGAAATGTTCAGGCAAGATTACCCTCAAATGTATGCACATATCGCATGTAGACATGACTTGTCACCTACAAATTACCAATGAGGACACAATATGTGCATTTGCAGATTAACTTGTATCGGCAATAATATTCGACTGTCTAAAAAAAAAAGGCATTTTAATTACTGGTTAAAAATTTCAGATTTTGGATTTCACTTTGAAACACGTTAACTATAAACTACTATTAAAACACAAAATGAAAGATTTTCAGGCATATGAAGATATAAGAACTCTCTCTAGTTTTGACATGACAAATTCATCAAAAATTTATAGAAGCAGATATGACACACCCTGTATATAATACAAACAGTAACAGCCCAACCACACTCTCCTAACATACACCCAGAATTACTTCCGTATCTGAGGATGGCTCTCCACACTGGATAATGTGCAGTGTTCTGCTAATCAACAAGTCAACAATCCAGTTGCAGATCTGTCTACACAGACCACATGAATATGTATTCTTTAGTAAATGTCAGGGCCCTCAACCAGTTTAGCAGTAATGACTCAGTCAGTAGAGGGCTTGCCCATGAAAAGCAAGGTTAATTATTTCCAGAATGACTTTCCACTCTGCAGTGGAGTCCCAGTCCAAAACACAGTTTTAAATTGCCAGGATGTTTCAAATCAGTGCACACTCCGCTGTAGAGTGAAACTTCATTCTGAAAGCAATCCTCTAGACTGTCTTAAGCCAAGTTTCCACAATATTCTTTCTTCCAAGAGTAATAATCCCACACGGTATGCAGGAGAACTCCTGTGAAGTTTGGAAGATAGCACAAAAGGTACTGATCAAAGTAAAGCAGTAAGGGTAGGTTGTGAGCCATGCTTGGATAGGTCAGTCAGCAGAGCACTTGCCCACAAAAGCCAAATGTTCCAGATTTGGTCCCAGTCTGGCACACAGTTTTAATCTAACAGGAAGTTTCAAAGTTAACTATTTCATTTCAAAGTTAACTATTTCTTGATGCTTTGGGATGTGTCCTAACAAACTATTTCTTCTTTTAATCTATTTGTGTCATAAAGCCCATTTCTCTGACATCCATTGCTATACCTCTTCATTAGTTACTCACCCGACTCACCTAATCTTCAGCATTCTTCTACAATACCACATTTCAAAAGCTTCTATTCTCATATTGTCTTAGTGTTTACCATCAATATTTCACTTCTGTGTAGAACTATACTCCAGACAAACACTTTCTAAAAAGACCATCTAACACTTACATTTATATTTGATGCTAACAAATGTCTTGGTTTCAGAAACACTTTTCTTTCTGTTACTGAACTGCTCTTCATAATCCCTTTACTTCAGTCGGTCATTTATTTTGCTGTCCAAATAGCAAAACTCATACAGTACCTTGAGTGTCTTATTTTCTAATCTAATTTCTTCAGTATCGCCTAGCTTAATCTGAGTAAACTTCACAACCATCATTTTATTTTTTTGGTTGATGTTAATCTTATAAACCCTTTTAAGACACTATCCATTCCGTTCAATGGATTTACCAAGTCCTATGGTGTCTCTGGAAGAATTAGCAAACCTGAAACCTGTACCATTATGCTTCTCCATCTGACAACTGGAAAATGTCTGGATTTTAATGCTTAATTTAGTATATTACACAATGATCTCTATCACTAAAGCACCCTGCCCGTGTTCCCACACATTTACTATTATCCATTCTCTTCATTGCTATTAGTCCACAGTCTTCTTATATGCACTGAGTGTTCATGTTTGCATATTTCTCAGATCAAAAGTTTTGAGGGCTAGGTGTAAAACTGTTAATTTTTATAAAAACCTCAGTTAACATAAATTGTATACATCAAATGATCAGTAGTTTATGTGGATGGTTTTCACTTGCAGAACTAAATTTGAAAGCTATATTTGCTATGTAGCATCAAAGTATAAGGTAACATTTACAAGAGGATATAAAATTAAACATAGCCCCTATCTGGCCTGTAAAGATAGAAGAAGAAGAAGAAGAAGAAGAAGAAGAAGAAGAAGAAATGATAATTAGTCAGCACACAGAAGTGACATTTGGAAGCAGACAGAAATGCAGAACTAGTTCATTTGGTGAACACTTATCTTAAAGTTTATGAAAAATTATTATGCTTTTATATATTACTCTCTTAAGAAGATACTTTTTCAGGAGTGATTGATATTTGGTTTGTACGGCGCTCAACTGCGAGGTCATCAGTGCCCGTACAAAGTCCCAATTTTTACACAGTCCAATTTTTACACTATCCAATCTAGCCACTGTCATGAAAGATGATGATGATGAAAGCACAAACACCCAGTCCTCTGGTAGAGAAAATCCCCAAGCCATCTGGGAATTGAACCCGGGACCCCGTGAACCAGAGGCAGCAACACTAGCCACTAGACCACGAGCTGGGGACTGGAACAACTGTTGGAACCTACTTTGAAGTATACCTACATAAAAAGGTCTTTGACATATTCATAATTTTTCACATGCAGTGAGATATGCTCTCACCCTCTGACAGACTGCAGTAGTCTTGGGTCTGTTCTTAGAAAATTAATTAAGGTTGAAGTGTTTATACATGACATGTACAATCACAGGCAACAAAGGAGCAGCAAAGAGTGCATATGGCTTTCATGATAAACTAGCATTATAAAATGAGCTGTACCTTAACTTTAGGTCTGTTATCTGCTTCTAGATCCTCTGGATGTGTAGCAGAAAATGGCTGGTAACCACTAACAGTCTTTTCAGTTCCTGGAAATTTTCTTTTGAGATTTCTTGGTCTTTTAAATCCAGCCTGTTCTGGCCTTTGAGGAGCTTTTGGTATAGCAGTTATTGCACCTGACTTCAGGAGCTTCTTTGCCACTTCTCTTGCATCTCTAGCCTCAGCTGGTCGCTTTGGTGTTTGTGGTGTCCTCTCTGGCTCTGGACGAGGTGATTTTAAAGCCTGGACAGCTTTCTTCTGCAAAATCAATACAGTATGGTTTACTTAAAATTTTAATGTAAAGAAAGGATGATTAGCCTATTTTGGTTCTTAAACAGAAATTAAATTTTAAATCTTTGATCATTTGTCTTTACAACAAATGAGTCAATAAATATAAGGGTAGAAAAAGTATAATTTTATTTAAGCATTTTCTAGTTATTTGTAAATGTTGATTAGCAAACAAGTACCACAAAAATGTCTTTGACTTGTTAGGAAAATGACAAGTACTGCTTTCCAATATGATATCATATAGATGCTCCAAAGAAATTGCAGTTGATTAAATTGTGCATAAATAAGTATCCATGTTGAAAGAAACTGCAGGAAAAATTCACTGGTAGTGAAATCATGATAGAAAATTATAGTATGGTGTATGCCACAGACTATGTATTAGCAAGGAGAAAAAAGTACAAGAAAGAAGATGATGATTATTATTACTGTGATGATCATGGAGAAAAGGGAGAAAGTATACACTCATTCTGAGGGTTATGCAGTTGGCTGTATGTTGTGGAATCATTACTCCAGTATTCTACATCTACTCACATACTATGGGGCAGTAATATAGGGAGCATGTTTCAGCAGTCTCCCATCATTTAATTAAACTTTTTATAAAATGGGTTGAATTGTATGTGACCATTTATGGCATATTAGTTTTTCAAAATTATAACAAATCAAATCATTTGTGTGTATACTCAATCAAATGACAAAAGTTATGAAAAAAAATACTGAAAAATAATCAGATTGTAAGCTACTTGTTTTCTTTCTGTCTTTCTACATTTTTTCTTTCCTATCCTTTTCTGTTCTTTCTTTCTTATTTTGGACAAAGGAAAGAACATGCACTTTGTTGGCATAAATATGAAGCTACCATAAACAAATACTAGATGAGGTTACTTAAGAAACCACTGTTCGCATTGCAAAATTTGGTGAAGGCATCAACAAGTCACGCTCTGTTTTGTTTGGCCTTGGCCCTACTCCCATTAACCATTGAAGAAGAGGCCTACTAAGACAATTAGGGGCAGCTGTCTGCTAACTATGTTATGGAAACAACATTTTTTTTAAAATTCTGAACAGTAGACAGCGTTTCAGTTCATAAGCAGCAGGCCATAACTGAACAGTCTGGCAAAACAGAAATGGACAGAGTGATAGTTGGTCCATAGCTCTGTTTCCAGGTAGACTAATCATCTCAGATAAATTATGGCACTAAGTTCATTACTCTGTCTCTAAGCCACGAGTGGCCTACCGGGACCATCCGACCGCTGTGCCATCCTCAGAGGAGGATGCGGATAGGAGGGACGTGGGGTCAGCACACCACTCTCCCGGGCGTTATGATGGTATTCTTGACCGAAGCTGCTACTATTCGGTCAAGTAGCTCCTCAATTGGTATCACAAGGCTGAGTGCACCTCGAAAAATGGCAACAGCGCATGGCAGCTGGAGGGTCACCCATCCAAGTGCCGGCCATGCCCAACAGCGCTTAACTTCGGTGATCTCACAGGAACCGGTGTATCCACTGCGGCAAGGCTGTTGCCACTAATTTCATTACGGTACCATGTAAGATTGCTCCACAACTGGTACAAAAAAGCTCACCATGTTGCAGGAGAAATTGAAGAACATCCCTTCAGACAGCAACTACAAAGAAGAAGAAGAAGAAGAAGAAGAGACTTCAATGGTGGGAGAGAACGGATCTGTATAATACTGCTACCAGATCTAACTCTACATCCTCAATGAGACACTCAGAAACACTGGAGTGGTATGCGGTTGGCAGTTGAAACCTGAGCAGCACATCTCAGTTGTGTTCATGAGGCTGTGTTGACCACATTCCAGTCCAGTCATAAGGAAAAATTGTTGAGGGTACCTGGGATCATGCCTTGGTCCTCAGTGTTCTAATCAGATACTTTGACCAACCAGCTAAACAAATGAATCCAACACTTTAATAGCTCCAGCTAACACTCACATTGTGTTAGGCAGCTAACTTAAAATGCAAAAATAACAGAGGAGAAGCAAATTCACACATAAGAGCAGGAACTGAAGGGTGAGTGTGAACAGTTTGAATAAAAAGCAGCCACCTAATTTCCTCCCCCCATTCTTATCTAATTTGAGGTTAAGTACCATCTCTATTGATGCTACTCTTACTTCCTTTGTAAGTGTTGGGCATGATTAGGGGCAAGTGTTTTTAATAGGTAAATCCAACACATCTATTCGTATTTTCAACAAGGCACTTGGTATATATGGCGCAGCACATGGCACAGCATTATTAACTGCTTCAATTTTTATTAAATTCATGTATGTAGCAGGAGAAAAATACATTACATTCCCTTGTTTATTATGGAATTGTCTGACTTTACATGCTAGCTCAAAAAGAGCTGATCAGTTTTAAAGACAAGCTGTGTCAAAGAGAACTATGCTGTGATGTTTAAAAATTGCTACTGTTTCACAGCAGGACATACTGTAATTTTGCTTGCTATGAAAGTACATTTTACAGTCATGAAACATCAATATGCGGAAATCTACTGTGTTCCTTCATTCACAAACTTTTGCATGATGTATCTTGGTAGCAAAAACCATGCTGTTTTCAGGGAATGTTGAATGAAATGCATTAGAAGTAACCTTCCTGAGATATCGAAGAAACATTTACTGGTGCAAAATTTGCTGTAATTATCTCAAGAGGTATCCACTCATGAAAGCTACATTTTGCAGATCCCACAAAGAAACTAACAGAACGCAGTTTCCGAAAAGCATAGGTTTTTATGACAATTACTTCAGGAAATAAGTTTATCCAAATTTTGAATGCTTTTCTTTCTGATAAAATTTCTTGACAACTTTGAGAGCCATTAGTAGAGAGAACATTATATCAAAACTCTTGAAGTTTTTATACTTATACTGTCCAAACTATTGAACTTGTGTATTAACTCATAGGGATGCAGGCAAGCTAAACAATGAAAGACATCACCAAAAAAGTGACAAAATCTTCTGCATCCTCATCACAAAATATCATCAGCTTCGGCTCAAGGGGCTCCAAAAGCCAAGTACTGCTTCAGTAAGTGATAAGAATTTGTGCAATTACCCACAACATGTAAAGACATCTAGAAAATCTGTGGTAGTAAGCCAAGGACCAATAGAGCACTTGGCATAAAACGATGCCTCTAGATATTTAACGAGTCTTACAGATTCCAATGGTTTATCATGATTGATGTAATGTACAACTATGGCCTACAGGAATATATCTCCATGTTTATGCCACCATCTTCCATTTAAAGTGAACAGCTATTCACTGCAGAACTGGAACTTTATCTAAGACATTCTGGATATCTTTAAATTTACTTAACGATTATATTTTCCTATAGATAACACTACTATCAGACATCATCTTTCATTTTTTCCAGATAGTAGCTTCTGAACTGTTAAGTGCTTTTTTATGGGACAAGAGTATTTTATGTTTTTGTAAACAGCAATGAAGGAAAAGACAGATTGCTACTTACCATAAAGAAGACACGTTAAGTTGCAGACAGACACAATTAAAGGACAACTATATAAAGCTGCTGGTAAACCTTTCAGAGTGTGAGGTTGTGGCCCAAGAAAATCTTCCATTCCTGACGTTTCATGCAGGACTGTGCTGGACATCTTCAAAGACTCTACTCCACTGAGTCTTGCCGACTGATTGGTCGGACATCCAAGAGCGACATATATACTGTAGGAAAGTGGGCACAGCCAAAGTAACACGTGATGAGCAAAGATAATCCTTGTCAAAGATAGAACTTAACTATCAATTGTCATCTTGTTGAAGGTAAAATCATCTAGTGATTCTGCAGAGCTACTGTCCATATGTCTCTAAGTTTCATTGACTCCTCTTTCCTATTAAAATTATCCTCATGCTTATCAATTTCAATGGGTTCTCTACATAGTAGTGGATAATAATTTGATGTTGTAGATAAAATTTCTGTTTCAGAAAACTTCACTTCATGGTTTCCTGACTGAAGAGCATGCTCTGTTACAGCTGATTCCTCTTTTTCCTAGCCGGCAAAGACTTTTGCGCTCTTTTAGCCGTGTATTTATGCTCCTTTTGGTAGTTCCAATATGAACTTTACCACACATACACAGAATTTGGTGCACACCACATGTCAACAGAGGAGGGTGTATCCTTCACAGATCGAAGTACTTGACTTATTTACTTTGTTGATCTAACGACCGGTCTGATGTCATGTTTCTGTAAAATCTTACCTATCTGATCTGTTTTAATTTTTTAAATAAAAGGTGGAGAAATTGTATTTTTCCATTGATGTGGTTCATCCTTGTCTTTTGGTCTTCTGTTCCTTGGTCACAACATTCTCTTTACCTCTTTCCATGAGTAGCCATTTTTCTCAAAGGCCTGTTGTAGATGTTTTGTTTCAGAGTCCCAGTGTTCCAATGTCCAATCACCATCCACAACAAAAAAGGGGTGTCATTAAAAGTCTTGTCGATAGAGCCAAATGAATATGCACATCAGAACACCTGGACGCTGAAATAAAACATCTGAAGCAGGCCTTGGAGAAAAATGGCTACTCAGGAAAAGAGAATTTTGCAACCAATGAGCAGAAGACCGAAGGACAAGGATTAGACAAATTTATGGAAAAATACCTTAGCCTTCATGACAGCTTCCATTCTTGCGGGCATACGTTCAATCAGGTGCTGGAAGATTTTCTTGCAGAATAACAGCCCATTCTTCACGGAGTGCTGCACTGAGAAGAGGTATTGATGTTGGTCAGCAAGGCCTGGCATGAAGTTGGGGTTCCCAAACATCCCAAAGATGTTCTACAGAATTCACATCAAGACTCTGTGCAGGCCTGTCCATTACAGGGATGTTATTGTCGCGTAACCACCCTGTCACAGGCCGTGCATTATGAACAGGTGCTCGATTGTGTTGAAAGAGGCAATCGCCATCCCCGTATTGCTCTTCAACAGTGGGAATTAAGAAGGTGCTTAAAACACCAATGTATGCCTGAGCTGCGATAGTGCCAAGTAAAACAACAGGGGGTGCAAGCTCCCTCCATGAAAACCATGGCCACACATAACACAACCGCCTCTGAATTTTACTGTTGGCTCTACACATGCTGGCAGATGATGTTCACCAGGCATTCGCCATACCCACATCCTGCCATCGGATAGCCACATTGTGTACTGTGATTCGTCACTCTACACAACAATTTTCCACTGTTCAGTTGTCCAATGTTTATGCTCCTTACACCAAGTGATACGTCATTTGGCATTTACCAGCATGATGTGTGGCTTACAAGCAACCGCTCAACCAAGAAATCCAAGTTTTCCCACCTCCCGTCTAACTGTCATAGTACTTGCAGTGGATTGTGATACAGTTTGGAATTCCTGTGTGATGGTCTGGATAGATGTCTGGCTATTACACATTACGGCCCTCTTCAATTGTCAGCTATGTCTGTCAGTTAAGAGAAGAGGTCGGCCTGTACACTCTTGTGTTGTACGTGTCCCTTCACGTCTCCATTTCACTATCACATCAGAAACAGTGGACATAGTGATGTTTAGGAGTGTGGAAATCTCGCGTACAGATGTATGACTCAAATGACACCCAGTCACCTGACCATGTTCGAAGTCCCTGAGTTCCGTGGAGCACCCCATTCTGCTCTCTCACAATGTCTCATGACTACTGAGGTCACTGATGTGGAGTACTTGGCAGTAGGTGACAGCACAATGCATCTAACATGAAAAATGTATGTTTTTGGGGGTGTCCAGATACTTTTGATCACATACTGTATGTCACTCTCAAAAGTCTGACCGATTAGTCAGCAAGACTCTGCGGAGGAGTGCCTCTGAGGATGTCCAGTTCAGTCCTGGACGAAACGTCAGGAACAGGAGATTTTCTTGGACCACGACCTCACATCCCGAAAGGTTTACCAGCAGCTATGTCATCTGGTCATGAAAGCCTTCATTCTATGAATTATATAAAGCTTTTGGCCATGGCCTTCATCAGCAAAAGAGAAACACCACCATTCATATACACAAGCAAGCACACCTCATGCACACATAACCGCCAACTCCAGCATCTTGGGTCGGAATGCTGGCTGGAGTCGGCAGTCATGTGCACATGAGGTGTGCTTGCTTGTGTGTACGAAATGTGTGTGTTTCTCTTTTGCCAATGAAGGCTGTGGTTGAAAGTTTTATATAAGTGTCTTTTAATTGCGCATATCTCAAATTTAATGCATCTTCTTTATGGAAGTACCAATATGTCTTTTCCTACATTGTTGATATTCCCACCTGGAGTTTCCATTGTCTGATTTATTGTTTTCTAAAAGGTTTTTGGTAAGGTGCAATTATTTAAATAGTTGAAGATGACACATATAGTGCTTTTTGCAAATGCTCGACGTGTTCTACAGCTTGGTATGTAGCTTTCCTCATCTTCTCTTTTGAAACGAAAGTGTAAAAAAAATATTTTCCGTGTTTTCCAAATGTGACTATCAACATGGGTCTATACTTACTTCAATAACGTATCTTGGTATGCAAAATACCACAGCATAGTGGCCAATGTGGAACCACAACTTCTCTTTATTATTATCTTGCATGGGTCAGATGAGTTCCTGCCAAACATTAGGAAGAGTACGGAAAAATAAAAAAATACAAAATAAAGTACAGCACTCATTGAACAAAATTTCTGTTGTGTTCAATCCCAATAGCGTGTTGACAAAAATGTGGGTGGTTGTAGTAGAGTACCGACTATGACAAAGTGGTTTGGACAAAGTTTACAAGATGACAAGGTAAAGAAATTTCAAATAAAAAGTCAATAATTTTTATTTTTGTATAGCCCTAAGATTTAAGACCTTCAACCATCGCTACTTCAGGTACAGCACTATCTGAGGTATTGTTTGCTTCAGAATGCGAAATAAATATATAAGGTTCTGAAATTAATCCCACACTGCTTAAAAATGTAGAGTAGCAGTAAGTCCTTGGTCCATCACACTCATTTTCTTAAAATTTTTATCTTTCTTTGAAACACACAGTGATACAAAATTTGCCAGGATTTCAAAATCAGAAGGAATGTCCTAGGGAAATTGTAGATACCAGAGCCATATTCCATATTCAGCTCCTGTAGCATGTTTTTATCCATGAGTTGTGACAGCATCTTTCTCTTCATTTGCTTAAACTTTTAAGGAGGCTACTACTAGTGAAGCATCACATATCAATATATTGTAATCATTACAAAACAAAGCATAGTAAATAATACAAATACACTTTGAGAAATGTTTGCTGTTAGTATGGATCTAGACTGTAACGAGAAACTTAGTCGCGAACAGCATTGGAAACTTGTATGGAAGACTTGTATTGCACCAGTGGCGGTAAGCATGCAGCTTCAGAAATTACAAAGGCATGCTGGTCTGGGACTTAAATCCAGTCATCTTAGATCTTCAAACAAAATTCAATTGAGCTGTTCACACATATCTCAATGGAACATAAAAATTGTGTTTGGATTAAAGTCCCAGTCGCTTCACGAAAATGTTAGCTTCTTCCTGTTGCAGCATTAACAATATCAATAGATCATATTTACTTTAATTACAATTTGTATGTAGTGAGGAGGTATTCCGGATGTTAAACATGTCAGAAAAACAATAATACATGACAAATATTTACAACTGAAACAAATAAGCTAATGTACCTCCCACAGGTCCCAAGTGGAATGATTGCCCCCTTCCCTGGACCCTCCCCCCCCCCCCCCCCCGCAGCTTCTTTTTTTTTTTGTTACATGAACGGTACAGAATGAGCCTAGAAAGCCAGGAACCAAATGGCTTTAGTTTGTCTTCAAACACAACCACTTGGAATTGCCTACTTATATGGACTTAAATAGTACTGAAGAATCTACCTTCTGCATTCACAAAACATCAGAGAAACAATGCAGATTGACGTCATGTATAAAGCAGCCTCAAGAAATGTTAATAACTGAGTTTAATTATTTTACCCTTAGCACAATTATGCGCTGCGCTGATAGTTTGTGAAAACTATAATATCTATAATACATTAGGTACCGCATGCAGCGCAGTTTTCCTTGATTAGGTGCTACGAAAGAAAGGCATGGCGATTTAAAAACTATTCATTGTGATTTGTGAGTTAGACATAGGATAATAACTTACCTTTTTCTTTAATTTCGCGTATTTTGCCTGTAACATTAACTCCTCTTCTGTTTTATTAGAAGGAAAATGTAGATAGACCATGTTCTAAACAGTAAGTTCAAATTCGACGCTAAACACTGACTTTTCACTGACAAGAAGTCTCTCTAAGCACAGGCGTCCCCGGCCTGTTTACAAACGGTATAGGAAAACAAATTGGTCTTGACAACTCGTAAAACATCTGACGGCTGACGTCCGTTTTATTATTTAGTGATAGTTCAGAATTCATAAATTCATTTCAGCAACTGGATGAAAACGTTTTCTGTCTACTGTAATAGAACAAAGATGACGAAAATAAAATAATATTTTAATGACAACACCGTAAAAAATTATAATTTGGTTATTGAATAGACTTCCCGGGTGCGATTGTTGGCTACAATGAAAGAAATAAATGACGATAGCGAAGCACAGTAATGACGGAAACATCAGATTTGTGTTGTGTTTATAATCTGAACGGAATTATTTAGATCAGTGGCTATGAATGTAGTAGTGTTGAATCTCTTAAGCAAGATAGGTGTGTTGCTGAGTGTGGACAAGCGCTGAGAAGTAGAGAATAATTTTCACAAATGTCTAGTTACATTAAAAGGGAACCATCTCGGAGATCCGAGTAAGTACTATACATCTGTAGTAATATTTTGCAAACTATGTATGATCACCTATTGCGGTAAAGAGTGCATATTTTTAATGCGAAAAAATTGGCAGTCTTCCCAAAGAAGTGTTTATTAACTGCAAAATAAGGCTGCAATTGTAGAATAAGAACGAAATTCTCACAATGACAAATACAAATTAAATAATTGTTTCAGTGATACCATGGACGACGACGGTGATGACAAGGATGATACCAAACGGTGAATATAAATGTGGGAAATATATGTGCGAGGATGTGTTAGAAGTCTGTTGGTTATTATTGCTATATCAATTTATTGTCTGCAGGAAATCTCGAAATTTGAGTGAGAAGAAACGTCGAGACCAGTTCAACATGCTCATCAATGAATTAAGATCGATGGTTTCTACAAACAATCGTAAAATGGATAAATCAACTGTTCTGAAGTCTACTATATCATTTTTGAAAAATCATAATGGTAAGCTTGAGATGAAATAAAATAATAGTTACATTATTAAGGTGGCGTCATTGTTTTTATATAGCTGTGTATACACATAGCTTTCATTGAAAGACTTCTCTCTCCTATCTATGATATGGAGTGTATAGTATCCAGTCATATTTATATTACCCTTATTAATTTGCGAAACAACCTCCCACAGTAGATCTCAGAATGTATGGGATGTTTGAAGTTAACAAGTAAAATCTCATAAGTGAAAATTATAGTAATTGTTCACTCCTAATGATATTATTTATATGTATTTATATTTCATTTGAATCAGACAGAACTACGTTAAGTTGTACTGCATTTGGCAGTGGTCTTTGCTTTGTCACTTATTACCTCGTTTTTCGAGTGAACTTGCTTATGCACCCATAGCTTAGACCACTCATCTTCTAGTCAAACATTAGTGTCCACCTTCCTAGCTGAGCAATCAGTATTTCTGACTAGTGTCATGTGGAGGACCTGGGTTCATTTCTTAGTAGGCCTATTACCAGGGATTTCTTTGGTGGGAGAACTGGAATGGGGTGTTCTCAGTCTTATGAAGCCAATTGAGTGGCTGCTTGGATGAGAAATAATGGCTCCAACATTTGGAAAGCTGATACTGGTGAGGAGACTAGTGTGCAAACACCATGCCACCTCCCCCCCTTCCCCCCTCCCCTTATCACATCCAAATGATATTTTATGGCACATAAGGACTGACAGACATTTGCGAGCATGTTGTCCTCTGAGTGTGTTTGTGCAGATACTTTTTATTGGCCATTAATATCTGTCGTGTTTTTATGTTGGAGCGATTTCTATTGATGGCTTTTTCAAATTTAATTTGGAGATGTTCTCCACTGCTTATAACTAATACATTGTACTTTTGGGTATTCTGTCACAAAAGTCAAATATCCTGTTAGTCAACCTACTTCCTTCCATTGAGTCAGATGCTAAATGAAACATGTTTGCCCGACAGAAGAGCAACACATGAAGCCTATGACGACTGTCATAGCAGAATCATGTCAATAAACCTGTGACATAATCCACAGAAATTATCATCATATACAGGGCTGGCTCTTTTTATTTTCTGTTGCTGATTCATACACTGTTAATAATTTAATAGGAGCAAATAAAATCTGTTCTTTATTATAGCTCATGATAAAATCAATGTTCAGTACCTGCCACAAACAGTAAGACATATATTTTGTTTTACTTTCAATTTTTTTTAGAAAGTTTGGAAAATTAGTAATTTATTTATTACACTGACACATTTAATTTGTTGGGCACTATATTTTTCGTTTGTATAGCTTATTTGAATGATATTCTTCCCTGAGGCTTTATTTTAATTAAACCTTGAGTACAAATTGCAAAATGTCTTAGATCTGTGTAGAAAAAATTGCAGAAAGATAGTTTTCCTTGAAGAGGTAGGGTGCACAGCTTCAGCAGTTTTGCCAAGGGCACAAATGATATGGCTCTTGCTTGGGGTCCTAGCCAGCTGGTGACAAACATTGTGTAGATGAGCGAGCAGGAGGGGAAAGAGGACAGCAGGGTTCGCTGGGCTGCAGAGAAAGGAGGGCGTGCCTGAGCTGGTCTGTCCAGGGGACACGCCTGATCTGTGGTTGTTTCACTATGATGGCAGTTTTACGAGCCAAGGGTGTGGTGGGAGTATGGGCCACCTGATGTTGGCCCAGCACTGATCAAATGATCTGGCTACTGGCAGGTCAGGGTAGCATTGTCTCTGCAACGGACCATTGAATACTGTCTTGATTACATCTGGTCTTTGTCACTCACACTGCATCAAAGTCATGTCATACTCAGTTTACTGAAAAAATACACCAAATAAAATGATATCACACAATTTCTGGTGTAGCTGGGGCCCTCTGGACTTAAGAACGAGCTGCCCCTGAACCACAGTACACACCATCCACAAAAAAGGGTTAGCAAAAGTGATCCATGAAATTACTGTCCAGTCTCATTGACAGCCATCTGTTGTAAAATCATACAAACGATTTTGAGTTAGAACATAATCATACATTTAAAAGATAATTATCTCCTCCATTCCAACCAGCATTGATGCTGAAAACATTGGTCATGCAGACCTCAACTTGTGTTTCTCTCAGATGAAATCCCAAAAGCCCATGGAGCAAGGCAGTTTGCTAGGTGTAGTATTTCTTGACTTCTGAAAATTTTTGATTTTGAAAGACACAAACTATTGTTAATGAAAGTACAATCATATGGGGTATGAAGTGCTATTTGTGACTGTATGGAGGATTTCTTGGTTGGGACAACACATCATGTCATCATGTATGGAAAGTCATTGACAGAGGCAGAAGTAACTCACCTGTGCCTCTGGGGAGTGCGCTGAGATTGAACTTCCTGTTTATCTACTGCAGTTACCGTGCACTAAAAATCGTGTGCAGACTATTAATTTGTTTTGTTAATTATTAAAATTCATAACTTCACTGAGGTAATTAGAATGTTGAATCAGCTTTTGTGCTGCCACATCGATTCATGATCATCCACCACACAGCCTCCCCTTCTAAAGTGCGGAGCATGTACGTATATTTAAAATGCACTTTATGTTCTGCTTGGATCTGCCTTTGTGGTGTTCGCTCTTTGTTTAGTCATTTGGTAAGTTTTCAGTGGAAGTGAGCTTGGTGTTGGTTCTTGTGGATTAGTTGGTGCTTCTTTTGTTATCGCTTGGTTAGGAGCTTGGAAATTATCACAGATCATAAATGTTGGCTTCACACTCTGTATTTAAACCACTATGGGGTTTCCTTTTTTGCATATTTCCTTTGTATGTTTGTCTCTGTGTAATACTTCCTAAGGCACTGAATGCGGTGGCTGCAACAGTGGCTTGATAACGTGCGATTGGAGCATAATTTGAGCACACCGTTTTAAATCCATGTCAACAAAAGTTGGTCAGGTCCCATGTCTGCTCCATGAAAGAGTGCCAAATTGAGACATCTGCTGTCATAACTGTGCAATAAACTTTGACAATGCGTCAGCCCCCATTGCTGTAGGCATCGCGTCTTTGGTGAAATTTGCTGGGAATGGCTATTCTTGCCATATATCTTTTCTGCTACAGGTGTGCCAATGTCAGACTTATAAACAGTGCATAAACCCAGGAAAGCCAATGGTAGGGCCTATGTTCATTTGTCCTTGAGATGTATTGTAGCTGCCCTCAAAGACATGTGCCATCATTCCATTGCTTTGCTGTTTGTCTTATGGTGGTTCACCCTGCACAGCCAGGGTAACTGTTGGAATAGAATTGACTCAAACTGTCTGTCTCTGTCAGTTTTTAGACATATCAAGCAACTGAAATGTGCTATTCATGTGTTCAAAAATGCTTTTTCCATAGTCTCAGTTGAAATATCAGTGATAGGAGTGGCCTTCGCCAAACATGTAAACCCATCAATAACTGTAAACAGGCAGTGGGATCCCTCTGACGGCAGAAGTCGCTCCACCAAGTTAATATGTAAGTGCACAAATTTTTTCAGCTGTTGGGAAATGTCCCCAAAGCAGAGGGGTAGGTTGTAAAGTTCCATTTTACTCCTTTATCAGGTCCAAGCTTTACTTACTAGCATCTGGAACTAATACTTATTTTCTCTGGATCTGAGGAATTGCAACAGGAGACAAACAGAACTCTAGAAAGATGAAATATTTCATGTAATGTTACTAAAGCTTTGAGAAAAGGCGCAATTTCTGCGATTTGGTAAAGGAATGAGTAATTACAGAAAAGCAGGCATTTAATGCAAAATTATTGTGGTAACCAAACAGTTTCCGCCTTTTGTTTGCAGACAAGAATCAAAGTACCGGTACCTTTTGGAAATTTTAATACATATCTGTGGAAATCATTCCATTATTTTGCTGTGATGAATTAAATGTGAAATTTGTTTTTCATCGTGTTGTATTGGAATTTAGATACATTTGTTCCATATAAGCTTCTATACAGATTTAACACAGTTATCCCACTATGTAAAAAGCAGAAAATTCTTTAATGCAGTAAGCCAGTTTAATTTATTGATGCAGTATCTTCATATGTGATGGAAATGGTCAACTTTTCTCTTAGGTGTGTGTGTGTGTGTGTGTGTGTGTGTGTGTGTGTGTGTGTGTGTGTGTGTGAGAATGGAGGAAGAAGTGTTTGTACTACTATTTCCATTCACCCATCTTAATATGTACACAAACACTCATATGCAATGACACTGAGGAATAAGGACAAGAAAGAGACCTGAGGATGCAAGTCTGACTATGAGGATGCAAGTCTGACTATAGTATTTCTGGCTGGCTACAAACTTGTAAACTATGTTATTTGGCAAAAATTACACATTGGAAGGAGTCAGTAATACACCGTTTTGTTTGTACCTGTTTTATATATAGAGGGAAACATTCCACGTAGGAAAAATATATCTAAAAACAAAGATGATGTGACTTACCAAATGAAAGTGCCGGCAGGTCGACAGACACACAAACATACACACAAAATTCAAGCTTTCGCAACAAACTGTTGCCTCATCAGGAAAGAGGGAAGCAGAGGGAAAGACGAAAGGATGTGGGTTTTAAGGGAGAGGGTAAGGAGTCATTCCAATCCCGGGAGCGGAAAGACTTACCTTAGGGGGAAAAAAGGACGGGTATACACTCGCGCACACACACACATATCCATCCACACATATACAGACACAAGCAGACATATTTAAAGACAAAGAGTTTGGGCAGAGATGTCAGTCGAGGCAGAAGTGCAGAGGCAAAGATGATGTTGAATGACAGGTGAGGTATGAGTGGCGGCAACTTGAAATTAGCGGAGATTGAGGCCTGGTGGATAACGGGAAGAGAGGATATATTGAAGAGCAAGTTCCCATCTCCGGAGTTCGGATAGGTTGGTGTTAGTGGGAAGTATCCAGATAACCCGAACGGTGTAACACTGTGCCAAGATGTGCTGGCCGTGCACCAAGGCATGTTTAGCCACAGGGTGATCCTCATTACCAACAAACACTGTCTACCTGTGTCCATTCATGCGAATGGACAGTTTGTTGCTGGTCATTCCCACATAGAATGCATCACAGTGTAGGCAGGTCAGTTGGTAGATCACGTGGGTGCTTTCACACGTGGCTCTGCCTTTGATCGTGTACACCTTCCGGGTTGCAGGACTGGAGTAGGTGGTGGTGGGAGGGTGCATGGGACAGGTTTTACACCGGGGGGCGGTTACAAGGGTAGGAGCCAGAGGGTAGGGAAGGTGGTTTGGGGATTTCATAGGGATGAACTAGGAGGTTACGAAGGTTAGGTGGACGGCGGAAAGACACTCTTGGTGGAGTGGGGAGGATTTCATGAAGGATGGATCTCATTTCAGGGCAGGATTTGAGGAAGTCGTATCCCTGCTGGAGAGCCACATTCAGAATCTGATCCAGTCCCGGAAAGTATCCTGTCTTAAGTGGGGCACTTTTGTGGTTCTTCTGTGGGAGGTTCTGGGTTTGAGAGGATGAGGAAGTGGCTCTGATTATTTGCTTCTGTACCAGGTCGGGAGGGTAGTTGCGGGATGCGAAAGCTGTCGTCAGGTTGTTGGTGTAATGCTTCAGGGATTCCGGACTGGAGCAGATTCGTTTGCCACGAAGACCTAGGCTGTAGGGAAGGGACCGTTTGATGTGGAATGGGTGGCAGCTGTCGTAATGGAGGTACTGTTGTTTGTTGGTGGGTTTGATGTGGACGGATGTGTGAAGCTGGCCATTGGACAGGTGGAGGTCAACATCAAGGAAAGTGGCATGGGATTTGGAGTAGGATCAGGTGAATCTGATGGAACCAAAGGAGTTGAGGTTGGAGAGGAAATTCCGGAGTTCTTCTTCACTGTGAGTCCAGATCATGAAGATGTCATCAATAAATCTGTACCAAACTTTGGGTTGGCAGGCCTGGGTAACCAAGAAGGCTTCCTCTAAGCAATCCATGAATAGGTTGGCGTACGAAGGGGCCATCCTGGTACCCATGGCTGTTCCCTTTAATTGTTGGTATGTCTGGTCTTCAAAAGTGAAGAAGTTGTGGGTCAGGATGAAGCTGGCTAAGGTAATGAGGAAAGAGGTTTTAGGTAGGGTGGCAGGTGATGGGCGTGAAAGGAAGTGCTCCATCGCAGCGAGGCCCTGGACGTGCGGAATATTTGTGTATAAGGAAGTGGCATCAATGGTTACAAGGATGGTTTCTGGGGGTAACGGATTGGGTAAGGATTTCAGACGTTCGAGAAAGTGGTTGGTGTCTTTGATGAAGGATGGGAGACTGCATGTAATGGGTTGAAGGTGTTGATCTACGTAGGCAGAGATACGTTCCGTGGGGGCTTGGTAACCAGCTACAATTTGGCGGCCGGGATGATTGGGTTTGTGAATTTTAGGAAGAAGGTAGAAGGTAGGGGTGCGGGGTGTCGGTGGGGTCAGGAGGTTGATGGAGTCAGGTGAAAGGTTTTTGTAGGGGGCCTAAGGTTCTGAGGATTCCTTGAAGGTCTGCCTGGACATCAGGAATGGGATTACCTTGGCAAACTTTGTATGTGGTGTTGTCTGAAAGCTGACGCAGTCCCTCAGCCACATACTCCCGACGATCAAGTACCACGGTCGTGGAACCCTTGTCTGCCGGAAGAATGAGGATGGACCGGTCAGCCTTCAGATCACGGATAGCCTGGGCTTCTGCAGAGGTGATGTTGGGAGTAGTTTTTTAAGAAGGACTGAGAGGCAAGGCTGGAAGTCAGAAATTCCTGGAAGGTTTGGAGAGGGTGATTTTGAGGAAGAGGAGGTGGGTCCCGCTGTGACGGAGGACGGAACTGTTCCAGGCAGGGTTCAATTTGGATAGTGTCTTGGGGAGTTGGATCATTAGGGGTAGGATTAGGATCATTTTTCTTCGTGGCAAAGTGATACTTCCAGCAGAGAGTACGAGTGTACGACAGTAAATCTTTGACGAGGGCTGTTTGGTTGAATCTGGGAGTGGGGCTGAAGGTGAGGCCTTTGGATAGGACAGAGGTTTCGGATTGGGAGAGAGGTTTGGAGGAAAGGTTAACTACTGAATTAGGGTGTTGTGGTACCAGATTGTGTTGATTGGAATTTTGAGGTTTTGGAGGGAGTGGAGCTGGAAGTGGGAGATTGAGTAGATGGGAGAGACTGGGTTTGTGTGCAATGAGAGGTGGTTGAGGTTTGCTGGAAAGGTTGTGAAGGGTGAGTGAGTTGCCTTTCCGGAGGTGGGAAACCAGGAGATTGGATAGTTTTTTGAGGTGAAGGGTGGCATGCTGTTCTAATTTGCGGTTGGCCTGTAGGAGGATGCTCTGAATAGCCGGTGTGGATGTGGGAGAGGAAAGATTGAGGACTTTTATTAAGGATAGGAGTTGACGGGTGTGTTCATTGGCCGAGTTGAAGAATGGCGCACCCAACAATAATGTACTTCTACAATGCCACACTCATCAATAATGTACTTCTTTACTGACAATAAACCTAAACGTAAATGGGCATTTTTATTGCCATAGAACCAAAGCGAAAGCACCTTCCAATATTGCATTACTAAAAATAAATAGATTAAATGAATATTGGGTGATAGTGTTAACTAAATACATGTCACAATTAAATTTTATTACAATGAAACAATAACCCATTTAAATAGGCGACAGCCATAAGATCAGTTGTAGCGTAATGTGAATTATTTCCTCATTTTCTTAAATTCGTATCTTTGTTCACAATCAGATATCAGTGTTGAATTTTTTACAGTACATAGATATCACGTAAGTGTACAAACTGTGCAAAAATCATATTTTTATATTCAGTCCCACCAGAGATAACTAACCCCAAACTTCACAAAAAATGAAATTTTTCAAATTTCAAAAATTCATAAAAAATTAATGAATCATTTGTAAGTGTTCTTGCTCTATATGAAGCTAATAGTGTATGATATCTAACTGTAGGAAAAAATAGACTCTCATAAATCACTCCTTGTTTGCTATTTTTGGGCATAAAAAGTGGATTTTTGAAAATTTGGATACCAAATTTTGAAGGCAATTTTGACTGGTTATTTTTTAATTTAGGGTATTTTGTGTTTTAGACAGTGTTGTAGAGGAATCTTTTCTAAAAACAATAATGCAAATTGCAATATTGTAACTTAACCCAGTGCAGAGATATTCAGATTTACACTAATGTCTCCTGACTGAAATATCGTCGCGCACCTACAAATAAAAATGGCCACCATCCAGTAAAGGTCCAAGATAAATTATTATAAAAAAACTGTTTTGAACTTCTCAAATATAGGGCAATGACATATAAAAAATTTAAAATATTTAAAAATGGTCAAGCACTCAATTTTTATTGGACCACTTCATTTGGATTGGCCCTTCTTCTGTAGCACTACATTTCAGAAACTACTGTTTTATTCATTCTCCAATAAACATATCCACATAAAAAATTTATTGTAATGTTTTAATTAATTTTGAGATTCCAAATGTAATTTCAAATTCTATACAAAATCAAATGTACTGTGTTTTTTACTTCTCTTTCTAAATGTTTTCAAGAACTAGCTGTTCGCTCAAGAGCACATGAGATTCAGGAAGACTGGAAACCGTCTTTCCTGTCAAATGAAGAGTTTACACACCTTATTTTAGAGGTAAGATTATGATTTAATTTAGATCCTAATTTTTAAAATGTTTATATCTATAGTTTTTCTTACCAGTATAACTTGTTTAGTGTTAGTTAAAACAAAGGAAAAGGAAATTTTAAAATACTTGTAGAGATGAAGTGATCTCACTCATGAACTAAAAAGGTTCAACGTGCTGAATGAGCTGAGATAGCTGTCACATTGGATATTTACATAGGACAGTGTAAAGTGCTATTAGAGAGGATTGAAGCAGGGAGGAACTAGCAGAAAGGTTGCTTACGAAAAATGCAAGAGGCTGAAAGTATGAAGATATTAAGCAAGTGTAATGAGCATACAATGGAAATTAAATTTAAGATGATTCAGTGACCACCAGAATGTCAAATTGTTTGTAGGATATGAGGGTAAAATCAGTAAAGATGAAGTTGTCAGAAGTATTCTGGAGACCAAGTTGGTTTTTGTGGGGTAATGTAGAATGAAATTTTATTTGAATGTTAGTTAATTGTGAAAAATAGGTAAGCTGAGGGCAGTAACAACAATAACAAAACAACAACAACAAAAATAGAAGAGGAAAAGGAACCACAAAGTTTCGGTTTGTTTGTTAAGTTTTTTATAGAGACTTTGTGAATGAGAATGACGAGAGTTACCTACTGATTTTGTTTTAGATTGTGTCAACAAGAGCATTAAATTGGTAGCAGGCTTATTTGTGCAAAATTTGTTCCCAGCAGCTATGAGAAGGCATTTTGAAAAATGAGGGGTCGTAGATCATTATTGTTATTATTGTTGGCTTGACATTATGGCAAACAGGCAGGCCCATTTGGGGAATGAAAGGGTGGAATTGACTGATTGAGTTAAAAGTACAATAATTATGCATTTATTGATAATGCTATAATGATAGTTTGAGGAGAACAGTAAGTTACTCTCCTTAATTTCATGAATACGCTAGCCTGAAATATAACAACAACCAAAGGAGAACATTAGTTTTGAAATTTTCCACTGTATATTGTAACATAAAACAACCAACTGGTGCAGCAAGCAATTTAATTAATGAATGGCGTTACTCCAAAATCACAGGAAACCGGACACTTAACAAACTTTTTAACTAAACTTTAGCACTGTGTTCCGTTTTGTAACCTAGAACGCCAACTGGTGCAGCAAGCACAGACAGTACAGAGTGAAAAGCATCACTGTTCACTTTGTGTATGGTCAACCTATTAAAAAACAGTAATGTGATAATTGGAGTAAAGACAGTAATTGGGAATGAAGCTTCCCTTGCCATCCCTGGGTGCTTCCAGTGAGAATAGCAGTGTCACGTAGACAATGGTACTGAAGGCTCAGTCCACCAGTATATAGAAATAAATTAAAACTTTATAGTTTGTTGATGATATTGTTATTCTGTTAGGGATAAAAAAGAACTTGGAAGAAGAGTTGACTGGAATGGACAGAGTCCTAAAAATTGGTTATAGGATGAACATTGACAAAAGTAAAACAAAGATTACAGAATGTTGTTGAATTAAATCATGGAGTGCTGAGGAAATTAAATAAGGACATGATATACTGAAAGGAGCAGAAAAGTTTCAGTATTTGAACAATAAAATAATTGATGTTGGCAAAGGTAGACAAGGTATAAAATCCAGGCTTACAATAGCAAGAAAATCTTTTCTAAAGGAGAGAAATATGTTAACATCTAATGCAAATTTAAGTGTAAGGAATTATTTTCTTTAGTCATTTCTCTGCAGTGTAGTCTGATGTGAAAGTGAAACATGGAAATAAACAATTCAGAAAAGGAAAGAATTGGAGCTTGCGAAATGTGGTGCTACTGAAGAATTCCAGAGTCGATTGGATTACTAATGAAGAAGTACTAAATTAAATTAAAGAAAAAAGAAATTTGTGCTTTACTTCACTTAGAATTTGAGTGACAGTTAATTTATTGTTGGAGGGAAGGTTTTTTTTTTTTTTTTTTTGTGTGTGTGTGTGTGTGTGTGTGGGGGGGGGGGGGGGGGGGGGGGAGTAAAATTGATTGTAGAGCAGTGGTTCCCAGCCTGGGCGTAATTACCGTCTAAGGGATAAAATCTTATTTTCTGAGGATTGAAAACAAAAGGGATCAATTGTGTTTCAGTCACGAAACTAAATTATTTTCAAAAGATCATTAGTTTTATCACTGTAATCCTGAATATAAAAGTTACGTATAATGAATAGGAAAATAGGAATGCGGGTAAGCTACTACAAACAGCATAGTGAACGCATTATTGTGGCCAAGATAGATACGAAGCCCACGCCTACTACAGTAGTACAAGTTTATATGCCAACTAGCTCTGCAGATGACGAAGAAATTGAAGAAATGTATGATGAAATAAAAGAAATTATTCAGATTGTGAAGGGAGACGAAAATTTAATAGTCATGGGTGACTGGAATTCGAGTGTAGGAAAAGGGAGAGAAGGAAACATAATAGGTGAATATGGATTGGGGGACAGAAATGAAAGAGGAAGCCGCCTGGTCGAATTTTGCACAGAGCACAACATAATCATAACTAACACTTGGTTTAAGAATCATGAAAGAAGGTTGTATACATGGAAGAACCCTGGAGATACTAAAAGGTATCAGATAGATTATATAATGGTAAGACAGAGATTTAGGAACCAGGTTTTAAATTGCAAGACATTTCCAGGGGCAGATGTGGACTCTGACCACAATCTATTGGTTATGACCTGTAGATTAAAACTGAAGAAACTGCAAAAAGGTGGGAATTTAAGGAGATGGGACATGGATAAACTAAAAGAACCAGAGGTTGTACAGAGATTCAGGGAGAGCATAAGGGAGCAATTGACAGGAATGGGGGAAATAAATACAGTAGAAGAAGAATGGGTAGCTTTGAGGGATGAAGTAGTGAAGGCAGCAGAGGATCAAGTAGGTAAAAAGACGAGGGCTAGTAGAAATCCTTGGGTAACAGAAGAAATATTGAATTTAATTGATGAAAGGAGAAAATATAAAAATGCAGTAAGTGAAACAGGCAAAAAGGAATACAAACGTCTCAAAAATGAGATCGACAGGAAGTGCAAAATGGCTAAGCAGGGATGGCTAGAGGACAAATGTAAGGATGTAGAGGCCTATCTCACTAGGGGTAAGATAGATACCGCCTACAGGAAAATTAGAGACACCTTTGGAGATAAGAGAACGACTTGTATGAATATCAAGAGCTCAGATGGAAACCCAGTTCTAAGCAAAGAAGGGAAAGCAGAAAGGTGGAAGGAGTATATAGAGGGTCTATACAAGGGCGATGTACTTGAGGACAATATTATGGAAATGGAAGAGGATGTAGATGAAGATGAAATGGGAGATATGATACTGCGTGAAGAGTTTGACAGAGCACTGAAAGACCTGAGTCGAAACAAGGCCCCCGGAGTAGACAATATTCCATTGGAACTACTGACGGCCGTGGGAGAGCCAGTCCTGACAAAACTCTACCATCTGGTGAGCAAGATGTATGAAACAGGCGAAATACCCTCAGACTTCAAGAAGAATATAATAATTCCAATCCCAAAGAAAGCAGGTGTTGACAGATGTGAAAATTACCGAACTATCAGCTTAATAAGTCACGGCTGCAAAATACTAACACGAATTCTTTACAGACGAATGGAAAAACTAGTAGAAGCCAACCTCGGGGAAGATCAGTTTGGATTCCGTAGAAACACTGGAACACTTGAGGCAATGCTGACCTTACGACTTATCTTAGAAGAAAGATTAAGGAAAGGCAAACCTACGTTTCTAGCATTTGTAGACTTAGAGAAAGCTTTTGACAATGTTGACTGGAATACGCTCTTTCAAATTCTAAAGGTGGCAGGGGTAAAATACAGGGAGCGAAAGGCTATTTACAATTTGTACAGAAACCAGATGGCAGTTATGAGTGTCGAGGGACATGAAAGGGAAGCAGTGGTTGGGAAGGGAGTAAGACAGGGTTGTAGCCTCTCCCCGATGTTGTTCAATCTGTATATTGAGCAAGCAGTAAAGGAAACAAAAGAAAAATTCGGAGTAGGTATTAAAATTCATGGAGAAGAAATAAAAACTTTGAGGTTCGCCGATGACATTGTAATTCTGTCAGAGACAGCAAAGGACTTGGAAGAGCAGTTGAATGGAATGGACAGTGTCTTGAAAGGAGGATATAAGATGAACATCAACAAAAGCAAAACAAGGATAATGGAATGTAGTCGAATTAAGTCGGGTGATGCTGAGGGAATTAGATTAGGAAATGAGGCACTTAAAGTAGTAAAGGAGTTTTGCTATTTGGGGAGCAAAATAACTGATGATGGTCGAAGTAGAGAGGATATAAAATGTAGGCTGGCAATGGCAAGGAAAGCGTTTCTGAAGAAGAGAAATTTGTTAACATTCAGTATTGATTTAAGTGTCAGGAAGTCATTTCTGAAAGTATTCGTATGGAGTGTAGCCATGTATGGAAGTGAAACATGGACGATAAATAGTTTGGACAAGAAGAGAATAGAAGCTTTCGAAATGTGGTGCTACAGAAGAATGCTGAAGATTAGATGGGTAGATCACATAACTAATGAGGAAGTATTGAATAGGATTGGGGAGAAGAGAAGTTTGTGGCACAACTTGACCAGAAGAAGGGATCGGTTGGTAGGACATGTTCTGAGGCATCAAGGGATCACCAATTTAGTATTGGAGGGCAGCGTGGAGGGTAAAAATCGTAGAGGGAGACCAAGAGATGAATACACTAAGCAGATTCAGAAGGATGTAGGTTGCAGTAGGTACTGGGAGATGAAAAAGCTTGCACAGGATAGAGTAGCATGGAGAGCTGCATCAAACCAGTCTCAGGACTGAAGACCACAACAACAGCAACATAAATACATTTTTTTTTTTTCCAAATTCTAGCATTAATGTGGTGGGGAGTCTGTGTGAGAAATGTATGACACACATCTTCCTGACATAGTACACTGATGGAAAAAAAAATTGCAACACCAAGAAGGTGTCAGGCAACATAAACAAATGTTGGTAGGTGTGTTTCACATCTGAGAGATTATATCCATTCAGATTTCACATCAGTTGCATAAGAGTGGTGCTAGTAGCTCCACTATGAGAATGCAAATCAGGTTTGCTTTAAATATACCCTGTAACAGTCATGAATGTTAGTTACCTTTGAGATTGGACATGGTAGGTTGATGTTAGTCAAGAATACCTTTAAGGCGACAAAGGCACCATTACCAACATCACTGAATTTGAATGAGGTCATGTCATAGGGCTGCAAGAACCTGGATGTTCCTGCTGCAGTATTGCAGAAATATTGGCAGGAATGTAGCCACTGTACATGATTGGTGTGAGCAGTGGTCACGAGACTCAGAAAAAGACTGGGCACTAGGTGTCCATGTAACTCCACCAAGAGGGAAGACTGCCATGTTTGGTGTATGGCCCTCGCACATCATACTGCATCTGCACCAGCAATTTGAGCTGCAGTTTGCTCTAGAATGACACAACGAACAGTTACAAATCAGTTACTTCAAGGACAACTCCGAGCCACTTGCCCTGTAGCTTGCATTTGATTGGTCCCAAACCACCACCATTTGTGACTTCTGTTGTGTCGAGCAGGATGTCATTGGAGGGCAGGGTGGAGCTCTGTTGCATTTTCTGATGGAAGCTGTTTCTGTCTCGGTGGCAGTGATGGCCTTACGTTGGTTAGGAGGAGGCCTGTTGAGGGTCTGTAACCAGCATGTCAAGGTGCTACACACGCTGGACCTACACCTGGAGTTATGGTCTGGGGTGCAATTCATATGACAGTTCCAGTGTCATCCACAAACAGCATTAACTGTCCCTGTACTGACCAATCAAGTGCAGCAGTCATTGGAATTTCATCCTACAAAGTGACATCCAGACCTATACAGCACGATGCATGCACTTTTGCATGCTTGCATTTAATTAACATTCTTGCACTGCCAGAAATTAATGTACCAGATTTCACATTTGCTAAGGCGTATATCATGCTTACATTAACCTGTGATCCTGGAATGTTGAATCACTGAAATATGTTACCTAGACAAATGTATTCATGAAATTTTGTTACTCTACATTAATCATCTTGTGATGCTGCCTTTTTTCCCCCCATTGGTGTCTTTAGTACTTTGTACCATGCATCTGCAGCAGCAAAATTGATACATATTCATCACATGTGCTTAAACATTTTATGAACAGGCCTTCTCCAAGTTGTACATTATTGCCACAAGTGATCAGAGATTGCTTCACTATTTATTTTGCAACAACAACTGAACTGTTTGACAACATAACAACAGTAACTTTTTAACGGCTACTTCACTGCCCCAGGCCATACACAGTATTATTATTATTATTATTATTATCATTATCATCATTATCATAAGTAGTAGTAGTTGTAGTAGTAGTAGTAGTAGTAGTACAACCACCACCAGTGGTCAGACACAAAGAATTGGCAGCCAGAAGTCTTCCAATTTCTTGTAGATAGAAGTAAGGAATCCAGCAATCAAGTGAGTTACAGACAGTAGGCCTAATTATTCTGTACATATTTTATTTGGTTGATTTTAAATGGGACATAGAAAATGGATGAAAGAAATGTCTCTAGAGAGAAAAGTGCTGTTATGTTGTAAGTGTCTACCCTCAATGTGGATAACTTTCTGTTTTGAAGAGGAATTGTCAGTAACACTCATAACGCACTGAGAATTTCATCATTGTTCCATTTAAAAAGGAAAAAAAAGGTTGTTAGAAATTGGCTCATTAGTCTGCAGTTTTGTAAGACATCTACAAAAACTAAATACTTTTCATCTTTTGTCATTTTAAAAATAAGTGTTTGAAGGTAAACAGGTTCAAGTGAATATAGGATGCAGTGTAGTGATATAAAAAGATCGATGCGTGAAATATATAACATCTTCCGCCATCATAACTTAGTGGAAGATCTTGCCAAGAAAATAAAGATCCCATGTAAAATTACTTATCAGGCTTGAAGGTTTGTATCCAATCAATCATCAACGAGTGTGGTGCAGTGGTAGAAGACACCAAAGGAAAAGCAGAAGTTTTAAATTCCGCCAGGAGGATCATGTGGACATACCAATGTTTGAGTGACAGACTACCACATGGAGGACATAGAAATAGACATCCTAGCACTGATAAGCAAGTGAAATAGTTGAACACAAATAAGTCACCAGATCCAGATGAAATCACAGCATTGCAGCATTGACACTGTACCTAGCTTGCATTTCTCATTAATCTCTTGCTCATCGCAGAGTCCAAGCAATTGGAAAAAAGGCACAGGTGACTCCTGTGTATAAGACGAATAAAAGAATGGATTCTTAAAATTGCAGATCAACATTCTTAACAGAATACATGAGCATATTTTAACTTTGAAAATATTAAATTTCCTTGAGGTGGAAAAGAGTGTGTCTGCAGATCAGCATGGATTTAGAAAGAATTGCTATTGGGAAATGCAGCTTGCTCTTTTCTTGCATGATATATTGTGAACCGGTGGTGAAGTGCAACAGGTGGATTCCATTTTCCTAGATTTTTGGAAAGCGTTTGACATGATGCTTCACTGCGGACTGTTAAAGATCTGAGTAACGAAATAAGTTCTCAGATGTGTGACTGGTATGAAGACTTTTTATGTAATAGAACCCAATATGCTGTCTTGAAGAGTGAGTGTTTATCAGAGTAAATTATATCATCAGGAGCTTCAAAGGAAGTGTAATAGGACCACTCTTACTTTCTACATACAAAAATAAAATGATGTTTGATGATGCAGTGTATTGTACAGCTCAGTGTCATTATTGAGTGACTGTAGGAGGATACAGGATGACAGAATTTCTATATAGTGTGGTGAATGGCAGCTTACTCTAAATATAATTTAATGCAGAGGAGTAGGGAAAACAGCCCTTTGTATTATTGAAATACAGCATTGCTGGTGTGCTGCTTGGCAGTCACATTGATAAAAATATCTAGATGTAATGTTGCAAAATGATATGAAATGGAATGAGCACACGAAGTTGGTTGTAGTGAAAGCAAAATGTCAACTTTGGTTTATTGTGAGAATTTTAGACAAGTGTGTCTCACCTATCCAGGAGACTATGTATAGAACACTAGTGGAACTAATTCTTGAGTACTGCTAGAGTGTTTGGGGTGCCCGTCAGGTTGGATTAAAGTAAGACATCAGAGCAGTTCAGAGGTGCAGTGCCAGGTTTGTTACTGGTAGGTTCCATCAACATATGAGTATTATGGAAATACTCCCTGAGTCCAATGGGAATCCCTGGAGAGACAAAATTATTTTTGTGAAACATTATTGAGGAATTTTAGGGTACCAACATTTGTGTCTGAATGCAAAACAATTCTTTTCCCACCAATATGCATCTCACCCAAGGACGATGAAGACAAGATAAGAACAATTAAGGCTTGTACAGCGGCATATAGACAGTTGTTTTTTCCTTGTTCCACTTGCAAGTGGAATAGGAAAGGGAATTACTAGCACTGTTGCAAGGTACCCTCCACTGTGAACAATATTGTTGCTTACAGAGTGCAGATGTAGATATAAATAAAATTTAAATATATAACAACAGCAACAATGACAACAACAAATTTCTAATCTTACTAGCTGAGCTTGATTCAGAGACCTTGTATTCTTCACAGCTTGTTTGCTTTATTACTGATAAATATGTGAGTCTTATAAGCTTTTGATATGTACTGTTATATAGTTTTTTAAACATTGTATTCATTTATAAGTAAACTACTTACAATGAGGTCTGTTGTTGTGTATTCAGTTTTTTTCTTTGCTTGTTTATTTATGCTGCTTATTTTTTTTTTTTTTTTTTTTGTAGGCATTAGATGGTTTCATCATGGTGTTCTCCTCATCTGGAAGGATCTTTTATGCTTCTGAGAGCATTACTTCTCTCCTTGGCCATTTACCAGTAAGTTCCAGTTTCCTAATTTGTACTTCAAATGAATTGTCATTATCTGTATGTAGTTAATTAAATACCTTATTTCATCAATGGGTTGTGTACATTATCATTAGCAGGGGTTTATGCTCACCTCACCCATAGTGCTATATTTGATATGCTGTACATTCCGCATTGATTGTATGAAATTGAGTGCATCTTGGGAACTTAGGCAGACTTTGCTAAGTACCATTGTGGTGAACTCAGCATTTCGTAGTTGGAAGCTGGTGAACACTACCAGTTCTCTGTAACCATAAGCCCTGGACATGTAAATCGATGAAACAGTTTAGGAATTATACATTACTTATAGAAATATTTACTTCTCTGCAAACTAAACAGTTACAAACTGCAAAAATACTTGGCGATAAACCATAATGACCACTGTTTCATAACACTGTGAGCTTCTGAAAATGTATTGTTTTCTGTAGTTATCAAATGGCACTAGATCTCTATGAACTAAGGGAAGAGTGAGAACATGAGAGTGTGGCAGATTTGGCAAATATTCGGAAGAGAGTAACTGGTGAGCTAGGAAAATAGCTACATTATATTTATTCTTAATTCATAGGTATTGCCAAAACACATCTAAGCTTGTTTTCCCAGTCTTAAAGTATCATCAGATGTGTCCAGTCTGTTGAGGTGTTTTAAATACTAGAAAAATGGACATTCCATTGACGGTGTAAGAAGTCTGTTAAAAAATTCTGGAACATTAGTAATTTTGTGTGAGTGGTGTGTTGCAGTGAAATGTGGTTGACACCCTGTACACATCTGTGTTTAATGTGTAACTCCTGGAAGTTCCATTGTTGTATGTCTGTTAGTTATTGTTCAGTGCTGTATTGAGTAGAATGTTGTGTTGCACAGTTTGCGAATTTTGATATGGCGGAGTTAGAGGAGCTACGTGTCTGCATTAAATTTTGCGTGAAACTCAAAGAAAGCCTGTACAGAGAAACACCAAATGATGCAGGAAGCTTATGGTGATACGTGCCTAAGCCATACTCTGTGTTACGAATGGTTCACACGGTTTAAAAATGGCCAGACGGAAGCTAAAGATGACCCTCGTTCAGGACGCCCATCAACGTCTACCAATGACGCTCGTGTCAGGAACATCTGACATGCACAGAATAAAATTGTGACTTGCCCACTTGCACCCTTCTATTTCAGAACTTTGCTAATGGCACTTGTATTGCCACGATTTGTTGCAAAAATTACTAGTAATACTTTTTTTGCTACAGAGTGACTTAATGAATATGACGATCTATGACATGGTGTATGAGGAGGACCAGTCAGCTCTCTACAACATACTACTGAATCCAGCTAGCAGTGTTGACTCAATGAACTATGGTGACACAAAAGGTATTTAGAATGTACAACATTTTTGAAATGTTTAGAATAAAGAGAGAATTAAATAACAGTTGTAAATTTTTGTCTCTCGTTTTTTCTGCAGAAAATCAAGTATCCTTTTCATGTCACATGCGTCGAGGTGGTCTGGATTTCCGAGATGAGGATACATATGAGCTTGTTCAGTTTGTGGGCTATTTTCGTAAGTTATGGTGTCAGTGGGGATAAACTTGTTCAGTAGAGTTTAATGATAATAACTTCTATCACTTTTGCTTTTTGTTTCTAATTTTTAGGGTCAGATATTGATCCATTGGAGGTTGACCACCTTATTTCCAGCAGTAATCGGCTGGTCAATTTCTCTGGAGAAGTAGGCATGAAGTGAGTGTTACACTATTTTTTATCTTATAATCCATGTTTGTAAAGATTGGTGCAGTTTTATGATAATAATGTGAACTAAAAATAGTTTAGATTCATGTGTTTCTTTTCATATATATTTTAATGTCAGTACTTCTATTTGGTTTCATATTGATAAATGAGGTGTTTTACTGTATGTGCCTCAGTAGTTTTGTTACATTGTTCTCATACCGAAGAATGGGTGCTCAAAATTACAGATTAATATCCTTAACATTAGTTTTCAGCAGAATTCTTGAACATACTCTGAGTTCAAATAAAATAAATTTCCTTGAGACAGAAGCATGAATTTAGAAAACATTTATACAAAACTCAATTTGGTCTTTTCTCACGTGTTATCCTGCAAACCATGGATGAAAGGCAACAGGCTGATTCCTTTTTCCTAGATTTCCAGAAAACATTGGCTTGGGGTCCCCACTGCAGACTTTAACTAAGGTTCCGATGACCTATAGCAGACTGTTAACAAAGCTCCAAAACACATATCAGGTCACCAGATATGTGAGTGGCTCAAAGACTTTTTAAATAATAATATGTTGTCCTTGATGGCAAGTTCATCAGAGACAAAGGTACCATCAGGAGTGCCTGGGAAATCTGATAGGACAACTCTTATTCTGTATATACATAAATGTTGGACATGGCGAGCAGCAATCTGCAACTATTTGCTGATGATGCTGTGGTATACGGGAAGGTGTAGTCATTGAGTGACAATAGGAGATTGCAAGATCACATACAAGGAGACCACACGGCATTCAGATTTTGGTATTTTTCTTCTGTTTATGATGTGTTAAGTTCAGACATGAAATGAAATGTAATGGTATGATTGTATGGCATTGTTGACCGGGATCTCCCACTTGCGTTCAGCCACCAAGTTCAAGTCTTTTTCAGTCAGTGTCACATTGGGCGACTTGCAGCTAATGATGAGGATGAAATGGTGATGAGTACAAAACAACATCCAGTCCCCAAGCAAAGAAAATCTCCAACGCGGCCGGTAATTGAACCCGAACCTAGTGTATGGGAGGCAAGCATGCTACCACCCAGCTAAATGGGCGGATAGACATCAGATATCAAAGCCTCAAAGCAGTTCAGCCCCCAAAGCAATTCTATGCAAATCTCAAAAATTTTTGAGAAAATTGACTTTGAAGTTTACTGACCATGCATAATAAGCTAATGTAAGGACCCTTTTTCAGCAGTGTGGCTCTGTGGTAGAGTACTCTCCTGCCACTTGGGGGCCTGCATGCAGTTCGAGGCAGATTCACATTTTTAAGCAAAGTTACATGTTTTACGAACATTTGTGTGAAGCATAAAATACATACTGTATTTACTCGACTCTAAGCCGCACTTTTTTTCCGGTTTTTGTAATCCAAGAAACCGCCTGCGGCTTATAATCGAGTGCAAAGTAAGCGGAAGTTCTGAAAAATGTTGGCAGGTGCCACCACAACTAACTTCTGCCATTGAATATATGTAGCGCTACACAGGCATGCTTTGCAGGCACAAAGATAAATACTGGCGCCAAAACCTCTGCGTCAGTAAATAGAAAAGTGGAAGACGACCTTTTTTTCTTCGCCCCAAGTTTCAACCACTGCATTTTTATACATCATCCAATGAAGTAAATACAAATTCCATATTGTTCATCTTCAAATGTAGCAGCATTTCAGTGTACTACGAAAATCCGACTGGCAAGACTGTTTGGGATGTTTGTCAATGTGACCAACTCTACGTTCTGAATTTTTTCCTACCTGTGAGAGGAGATAGTTGCTAATAGGAACTTTTATGAATTTTGAATCACCTGCAGTATTCTCTTCACCATAAGAAAAATATGAATATAAACATTTTGCCATGTATTCTTTCATGTTTGCTGCTATCTCATTTAAATCCTGTCTGCCTAATAAACTACGAAACTAGAGTGAGACAACAGCAAATGAAGCACGGCAATTGACTAGATTTTTAAATCTAAGATGACTCTAATTTCTGTGCAGAATGTAACGTATTAAAGAGGCGTCTGCAAAGATTTTCAAACGGAGAAAAATTTTCGCTAAACTCTCGTTCAGAACATCTATCATACGCAGTCTATTATTTGGTTCTCGTTGATCATTATCAAAGAAAGCAGCAGTGTAAGTAACAACAAATAGCAGTCTCTTGCCATTGTTTCGCTAATGAGACGATTCCTTTGGTTTTTTTAAATTGTAAGTGGCAGTAGCGTGCACAAAAGCAAGCCATGCCGCGAGCTCAGAATGTGACAAACAATGCATGACACAGTACAGTAATACATTTTGAGCATAGAGTGACGTAAACACCTTTAACAAAGAGAACGGTACTTATCAGATCAGAGAAAGATAAGCAATCAATTCAAACCAGATGAAGCTACTACCGTAGCTGTATCATCATTCATTCGACCTAAATTGTGTCTCGTATTACAATGGACCAACTTTGTTTCGATTTGGAGATGCGGCCTAAAACTTTTCTCTCCCCTTGAATTTCGAGTCTCAAATTTCACGTGCGGATTAGATTCGGGAAAATTTTTTTTTCCTTGATTTTGAGTCTCATTTTTCAGTTGTGGCTTAGATTTGAGTGCGGCTTATATTCGAGTAAATTCGGTAAAGTAGGAGAAAAATTAATGTATAATTCACTCAAAAATTTAAATAATCTGGACCAAAAATCTGTTCTACTATATAAAGAGAAGTCATTGTTTAACATTATCACCCAAAATTTCGAAAAGTTCTTGTCTGGTTTACTTCAGATTTTTGTATGGTACTCTGATAAACATTTGGGCAGACTTAGGCTATACATTTTTTAAAATGTATTACGTTGGTGCGTAAGTGTAGTATTTTTCTGTAAGTTTAAGAAATACAACAGATATTTGTAACAGAGATGTTAGTCATCAATAATATATTCTCCTTCACTATTTACAATAGTCTGCCAGTGCAGGGGTAACTTTTCGATTCGGCGACTGTAGAAATCACTTGGTTTTGAGGCGAAGAACTCGTCGAGCTATATTCGGAATGCATTTTCATCTGGGAAGGAAGTTCCTTAAAAGTTGTGTTGCAGAGAGTGGAAAATGTGAAAATCTGAAGTTGCAAGATAAAGTGAAAAAGTAGGTGCAAAATGAATTCCGAACCCAACTCATGTACAGTGTTCTTTGGCAGTTTAGCAGACTGGAGGTGGGCATTACTATGGAATAGCATCACTTCATGCGGTCTTCCTGGTTTGTTGTTCTTAGATTGCATCTGCAAGACATCTCAGTTGTTGACAATAAGTGTCAGCAGTGATGGTTACACCTCGGGGAAGCAATTTGTAGCACACCCCTCCATCACTGTTCCGCCAGATGCATATCATTATTTTTTGTGGATGCATGCTGGTTTTTGTACTGGAAGTTGCTGCTTTGTTTGGGCTCAACCAGTCCTTCTTTTCCATATGTTAGCATAAAGACATCATTTCTCGTCACCAGTAACAGTACAGGATAAGAGTGGTCAGTGTTGTTTACGAACCAATGGATGACGAGCAAGCAGAGGTGCACATTTGGCCACCATCGTTTTTTTTGTGATTTTGATTTGGAACATGTGATACCCATACACCTGATTTTTGTACCTTCCCCATTGTGTGCAAATCTCATAAGATGATAGAATGATTATAGTTCATCACATTTGCCAGTTCTCAAGTACAGTGACATGGTTCGTTGTGGGTTAATGTATTTAAACAATCTTCATCAAATCCTGACTCATTTGATGTCAAAATGATCCTCCTTAGAATGAGAGAATCATTTTCTTGTCATGCTTAATGGCTTATGATTAGAATACCATTTAAAAAAAGTAAAACTATGTGGGATATTCCCCTTGAAGCTACTATCCTCAAAAGATTCTGTAATAGGAGGTCTGTCAGTCCTGTATACTAATGATCCCACTTGAATTACCCATTCATTTAAACAACTTCAATTCTCAGCCTTAGTTTCATTGGCAGTGACAATAAATAAGGGACAAGTTCAGAAACTGGTAGGAGGAGGAGGTGAAAAGAGGTGTGGGGCAAGGAGGAGATAGAAAGAGAGGGGAGAAAGGGAGGAAGATTAGGACATATATACACTGAGTTGACAAAATTCATTGGATAGCAATATGCACATACACAGGTGACGGAAGTATAGCGTACACAATATACAAATGGACAGTGCTTTGATGGAGCTCTCATTTGATCTCAGGTGGTACATGTAAAAAGATTTCCGACTTGATTATGGCTGCACAATGAGAATTAAGTCTTTGAACACAGAGTGGTAGTTGGAGCTAGATGCATGGGACATTCCATTTCAGAAATCATGAAGTTCAATATTCCAAGATCCAAAGTATCAAGAAGGTGCCAAGAATCCATAATTTCAGGCACTACCTCTCACTACAGACAACTCAGTGTCCAATGGCTTTCACTTAACAACCAAAAGCAGCGGCTTTTGCTTAGAGTTGTCATTGCTAAGAGACAAGCAAAACACCACATAAAAATCAGTGTGGGACATGTGACGAATGTACCCATTAGTGTGGCGAAATTTGGTGTTAATGAGCTATGGCAGCAGATGAATGACGCAAGTGCTTTTGCTAACAGCACATCATTGCCTGCAGTGCATTTCCTGGGATTGTGAACATACCAGTTGGACCCTAGACTACTGGAAAATCGAGTCCTGGTCAGATGAGTCCTGATTTCACTTGGTGAGAGCTTATGGTAGTATTTGAATGTGGCACAGGCCTCATGAAACCATGGACGTAAGTTGTCAACAAGGCACTGTGCAAGTTAGTGGTGGCTACATAATTGCGTGGGCTCTGTTTACATGGAATAGCCTGGGTCCTCTGGTCAAACTGAACTTACCATTGACTGGAAACATTTATGTTCGGCCACTTGGGGATCAATTGCAGCCCTTCATGGACTTCAAGTTCCCAGGCAATGATTGAATTTTTATGGATGAAAATGCACAACGTCGCCAGGCCACAATTAGGTATAATTGGTTTGAAGAACATTCTGGGCATTTCTAGCAAATGATTTGGCCACCCATATTAGTCGACATAAATCCCATCAAACATTTATGGGACTTAATCGATATGTCAGTTCATGCACAAAATCCTGTGCCAGCAACACTTTCCCTGTTATGAAAGGGTATACAGGCAGCTTGGCTCAATATTTGTACAGGGGACTTCCAAACGACTTGTGGAGTCCATGCCTCATTGACTTGCTGCACTACACTGGGCAAAAAGATGTCCAGCACAATGTTAGGAGGTATTCCATGACTTTTTTCATTGCTGGGTTTGCTAGTCTTTTATGAAAGTTCAGTAATTAAGAACTTATATTTGTAACGAAAACTGGATTTTTCTGTATGATGTGTAATTAGAAATAAGACGACATGCATTTTTCATTACAATTACAATTAGGTTTGTGTTAATTGCCACATATTTGATGAAATTTATATTTAAATGATGTAGGTATTCAAAGTGAACAGAAAAGAATGAAAAAAGTTATTGAAATGAGACTTGATCCAGTGGCTACCTATCTCAAGCCTTACTGATTATTTTCCATCTTTATGTATTTTAGGCTTAATGCAAATGCTTACAGAACATGTCATTCTTTAAAAATTTGAATCCGCTGGGAATGGAACTGAGTCCACTGACTTCACAGGTGAGCACCCTACCATAGAGCCGTGCTATATATATTGACAAATCAACCTAACTTACACACATTAAAGATGATTTGAAAACTTCAAAGTTGATTTTCTGGAGAATTTTTGAAAATTGCATCAAATTGCTTTGAAAAATTATTTGAGTTCTGAAATATGTGTACCACAAATATAAAAAAAATTACAAAAATCTGGTTGCTGTGTGGTTTCCTCGTTAGACAAAATTTGTAGTTGTATGATGAATGGCAGTTAAACAAAGAAAAATTTAAGTCTGTGTAGTTGAGTAGGAAAAGCAATCCTGTAATGTGAAATACAGCATTAGTAGTGTGCTGCTACGCACATTATCTAGGTGTAACGTTGCAAAGTGATATGATATGAAATGGAATGAACATGTGAGGATGGTAGTAGGGAAGGTGAATGGTCATCTTCAGTTTATTGAGAGGATTTTGGGAAACAGTAGCTCATCTGTATAGGAGGCTTCATACAGAACAGTAGTAGGACCCATTCTCAAGTACTGCTAGAGTTTTTGGCTACCCAACAAATCGTATTAAAGGAAGACATTGAAGAAACTGAGTGCAGGGCTTCTAGATCGGTTACCGGTACAAGACTGCAGAATGATTCCACTGCCACCAATGTAAATGTCTCATAAAAACCATGAAGATAAGATAGAGAAATTATACCAACCATTAGAATAACCCCACATATCTTGCTTTTTGTGGAAGATTACAACATTTAAACTGCAGTTTGCCTGAATGTAAATGCAGTCAGAACTGGACTGAGCATACAAATGGATAAATAATCAACAGTAGTATACTTTTCTACAGGAGATAAATTAGTTCTAATATAAATAAATTCACACAAAACATCCAAAACACAATATAATAAATGAAACATCAGGTTCAAGAATTATAGTATAGCACCAACTGCTTGACAGCACTGTTTATTTTGAAAGTTGTCAATGAAGGATGAAGCACACTGTTAGCCAGAAGTGGTCTGATATCTGTTGATTCAGCAGTAAGGAGCCAAGAGGATGACATATTATTATTGTTCAGTTCACTTAACGCTGTAGGAACAGAAATTGTAGTGATTGATAACTGATGACTCTGTTGAGAAAATGTGCCTCTATAAGTTTGGAGTTCACAATTTATTCATGCACATAGCACAAAACTAATTTTGAGTTAATGGTTATTCATGACACAGAGGCCACAAATAATGTCGCAGCAGGAAGAAAATCTGATGTCACAGAGTCGAATGTTTGTAGGTGGTATCAGATGAAAAATAAATTAGAGATTGCCAGTTCTACATACCAAACTTTCAGGGGACCAAATCAGGGACGGTTTCATGAATTGGAATATCTTACTGTTCTCTGTGTGGAGAGAAATGTGATGAATGCTTCCCAATTACTTGATAAATTACACGAATGAAGCCACTGGAGATAAAGAGGAATTTTCCAACTGCATGTGTTGCAGAATTCAAAACAAATATGAGCTGGTGGTGATTTTGAAAAGGATGGGGCTTGCAGTATGATATAGAACAGTGCTAGTCCAATGACATCCCACAGCTATTGTTCATCACTATCATATAATCTAAATAAAACACCATGACACTCTGCAATACATAGTGTTAACTTTTTTAGATGGATTTTAAGATACTTTGATATCAGTAAAACAGTTTGTAAATTTGATTAGTCAGAATAAATTAAAAATAAAAATTTCATACAGAACCTCTTCAAAAGAAGTGGGTCATCTTATATTCAGGGTTGTCATATTGTTGGGTAAATACCATAATCATTTCAGGTTACTCTCATTTTCACAGCTGACATTACTTGTACAGAAATTTTTTGGTACAGTTACTTCTCTGTGGAGTTTGATTGAACAGAGGCAACAGTGCACTCTCCACATCTTTACATCAATTTACTTATTAGCAGGTTTGTGTATCAGACAGATTCACTTTGTAACATGGCACAACTCTACACAAACCTGAAGACAATGATGTGAGTGGTTATAGGAATGTTTTCAAATCCCTGACTATTCTTGGAAGTACAGGTAATTTTGTATTTGTAAATAAAGTGATTTTTTGAAGAAATGGCCTTTTAAAAGTAAAATATATAGGTCACCCAACTGACAGTGATTCAATGTGTGAAGAGAGTAGGCTATATATTGCATGTGATGTGAGTGAAAATGGAAATGTTTGAGCATTCCTGGGATATTTTTTCTGTTAACTTCTCACTTTCTTCACCTTTTGCTGTGATTTGTTTGTAAGAAAAATGCTAAACTGCACAATGGTTCAGAGTCCATAAGTTGTGGCTGTTCCTACTACTAGCTGTCAGTCACATAAGAATAGAAGGGCAAAGGCATACCACCCATAATAGACCACACCTAAAGGAAATTCATATAGATGATAACAGAGAGATGACAGAATTATAGCAGTGTTGTCTAACTGGTGCAGGAACCGAGGAGACTGGCAGGAGATAAACTGTGGTGTCTGGTGGTATTTGCCAAGAAATAATTTTGTATGGCAGTGGGAACTAATGTTTTGTTATGGGGAATAACAAGTTGCAGTTCTTTTGAGGGCAGCACTTTAGTTTTCTTCTCTGAGCAGGTTAGAGAATTTGCCAGCATGTGACTCTACAGTATTGTTCTGAAATAGGTACCAGAGCTCCTCTCTAAAGTGTGTGACTGTGGTGTGTGAAGAGGAGGACTTTTTGGGGGCTGTTCATCTCAGTGTTTCAATATGTTCAGGCAGCCATATGTCTCTTCTTTTTCCTGGTAGTATCCCGTATTTTCACAGGGTCAGCACGTAAATCTGGATTTGGCAATGGTTGTGGTAGAGAGTGCCCAGATGCCCTTCCTGTCAGTTTACAGTGAAGGTATTGTAAGCAGAACAGTTAACAGCAAAGGTATTGTGAGCAGAATAGTTGTGTATTATAAGTGGTGTAGGGAGTTCAGTGGAGGCAGAACAAATGTTCATGATGAACAGAACGCTCTTACAGGAACACTCACAGAAATGCTGGGTTACCAGAAACTGTGCACACTGTCAGTTGCAAAACAGCTGACAGTGCAGCACAACTAAATAGTGCCTGTAAGTTTTTTTAATGAAACTGAATTGGAAGGTGAGAATTTTCTGAGCCCTTTCGTGACTGGAGATGAAACTTTGGTGGCTCGTTATAAATGTGTATGTTACTCTCAATACCATCAGAAAGCCGCCGTGCATATCAAATCAGCATATGCTGGACATGATGGAATCACAGTGAAAATGATGGAGCTTATTACTGATGCACTACAGGCTACTATAACCCGTACCCTCAACTGCTTCTTAACTGCAAGTGTTTTCTTTGAGGTCTGGAAACAGGGACTAGTTAAACCACTACCCAAAAAGAACATTGCACAGTATCCTCTGATTACCATCCTATTTGCATTCTTCCTGCACTGCCCAAGGCCTTAGAATATAATCCACAGCCAGCTGACAAACTACCACAAACAACCTATTAGACAAATATGAATCAGATTTTTGTAAATACCACAGCACAACACCTGCCTTAATAAAAATAACAGATGACGTGAAGCTTCCCTTGGATGCACAAGAAGCAACTATCATGTGCTTCCTAGACTTCAGCAAAGCCTTCGACACTGTTGACTTCGACATTTTACTTGCCAAACTTAGCAGCCTAAATTTATTGCCAAGTGCAGTGCATTGCTTTTGTTCATACCTGATGTCTCGCCAGCAATGCATCATGCTGACACCATAAAGTCATCCCGGCTTCCCCCAGGGTTCAGTATTAGGTCCTGTACTCTTTTCATTGTACATAAATGATGTGTCATTAGTTTTGTCCTACCGCAGGTACCACATGTATGCTGATGGCCTCCAGTTGTATCTAAGTATAAAACCAATAAACCTGAAAACAGCTATCAAGAATCTCAATGCCAGCCCGTGAACGGCACCAAAATGGGTGCAGGATATAGGGTTTGAGCTCAACCTATCCAAAACCCACGTGGTACTCATTGGTCCTTCTAGGCTCATTAGCCCGAATTGTCAGGGATCCCTACCACCTTTAATGCTGTCAACGTCTCTCCTTCAGCATAGATTTTAGGTGTAATAACGGATGAAAATCTACATTGGACAGATTATGTAACTACAATGTGCAAGAAGGCATCAACATCTCTCCACACTCTACAAAAATATAAAAATTTATTCTCTCTTGCCTGAAAAAAAAAAAGACTTGTAGAAAAATGTATATTTCCAATTATTGATCACAGAGATTTTATCATGCAAGACCTTTCTCAGGAAAGCTCATGATGCCTGGAATTGGTTATGAATGCCTGTGTTTGTTATAAATGTGATGTTTAACTTTTTGATCATATTTCAGCATCATAAGAACTGCTATCCTGGCTGCATGCAGAAAAACGCAGATATTTTCAAACCCTCTGTCTGCTTTAATGTCTTATCAATGAACACTGTCCCTCATATATCTGCTCAACCATAATGTTCTTATTTGAACAACACGGCAGAAACAACTATTCCCATCAGAGGAAAATCTAGTCTGTCCCACTGCATCATTCATCCACTTTCTTGAAGTTTTTCTCAGTAGCAGCAACCCAACTCTGAAATAACCTCCCACATTATATTAGAGAACTGAATTACATCTCCTACTTTGGAAGGTAGTTAATGATATATATACAAGGCATGTTTAGAAAATAAGCCTACTAGATTTTATATTTTTCAGAAAAACTGTATCTTAAAAAGAAAAAAAAAATATTGCACTCATTGACTATTTTTCCACACAATCGCCATCCCAGTGAATGCGTGTGGTGAGCCATGGCACAAGCTTCTTTATGCCCTCCTCAAAGAACTGTCCTGCCAGTCCCTTCCCCCACTTAAGAATGTCTTTCTGCACCGGCTCATCAGTTGTAAATGTAATTCCACTCATGTTTGCCTTAGAAAGGTGAAAAGATGATAATCTGAAGATGCCAGGTCAGGGGAATATGAGGGGATCATTCAAAACATCCGAACCCAATGAATCCCAAACGCCAGGGTGACTAAGGCTGTGTGAGGAGGGGCATTGTCAATATTCCCCTCCTTTTGTTTTGAATGTTCCTTTTGAGTTTTTATAGGGTCTCACAATATTGCTGTGCATTGAAGGGCTGCCTCGAGGCAGAAATTCATCTAGAATGATTCCTTTTCAATTCCAAAACACAGAGGCCACGATTTTTTTTTGGCACGAAATTACGGTTTTCAATCTTTTTGCGGATGGGGAATTGGTTTTACGCCACTGTGACAACTGTCTGCTACAGTCATTTGCATCCACAAAGTAATCAGTGAGTCTCTGTTTCGTGTGTGGTTCAGTTGCGGTTGTAGGTAATGTGAAGTACCAGTTCAGTTTTTCTTCTGGGACAGTGGGATCAGCTGCAGTTTTTACTTTGCTAGTACCAAGACCACACATGTTTATTCCATAGATGAGATGGCCTATTTCTGTTGTCAGATAACATATGGGCATGCCAGAGTTTTGCATTTCTCACAGCTTGACTAACTCTCTTCTGCTTCTGCTTGTAAGCAGTGTGGTGTAGTTTGTATGCCCAATGTGCAGCATCTCTGATAGTTATGAGCTGCTTTAGTTCTTGTTAGGCAAGGTACAGGTTTGTTTCTTACATTTCCGGTCTTTATGAGAGCACATTTCTCATATAGTTGTATAATTTTTTAAAATAAATCCATGTTTGTCTCTTTCCCTTAACATACTACTCTACTATTGCATTGAGGAGTCCCTTGGGTCTCATTGGATGGCCATTATATGTAGTTTGCTCTCTTTCTTTTACAGCTTATTTCCACAGGCTTCTCTTATCATCCACTCTTTTGCAGACTTCTACATTTGTAACCATATCAACTCACTTTATTTTGAGCATGTGTCTAATGTTAAGTCTTAGAAGAATGCAGTTTCTTCTGTTCATATGTCTCCGTAACTCCAAAAAATAGGCTTTGAAAAACCTTTTCCTGATTTCTAGGCTAGCATTTTTATAATAATAATAATAATAATAATAATATACTCTTCATCTTGTTGTTGAAAGCACTTTTTGCTAATGTTACTTCCTAAATAACTAAATGAGTCAGCTTGCTCAAGTACCTCTCTATGAACATAAATTTTGATTTTGCCTTTCTCTTCTTTATCAGTTGCCATCAATTTTGTTTAGTACTTATTTATTTTCATGTTTTATTCTCTGACCGTAACCATATCCATTTTAATTAATGTGACTTCAAGATCTTCTGCACTTTCTGTTAGGATAACTATATCAGTATATCTTAAAATATCTGTTCTTTGGCCATGTATTAGTGTACATGTCTGTGAGTCTCTTGAGAGATTCATAAAATGTAATCCCAATAAAGAGATGCACCTAATCTAGTTGTTCTAAAGACCTATATCAAGTTCATCACATTTGTCTTGTTGTACTGAATACTTTACAAGCTTTGTTCTTTTACACTGTAATCATTCTTTATGAAACTTGTAGAAGTCTGAGCAGTAATGGAGGATGTGTAACATACTTAATTGTGAAAACAAAGATGATGTGACTTACCAAACGAAAGTGCTGGCAGGTCAGTAGACACACAAACATACACACAAAATTCAAGCTTTCGCAACAAACGGTTGCTTCATCAGGAAAGAGGGAAGGAGAGGGAAAGACGAAACGATGTGGGTTTTAAGGGAGAAGGTAAGGAGTCATTCCAATCCCGGGAGTGGAAAGACTTACCTTAGGGGGAAAAAAGGACAGGTATACACTCGCACACACACACACATCCATCCGCACATGTCTGTGTATGTGCGGATGGATATGTGTGTGTGTGCGAGTGTATACCTGTCCTTTTTACCCCCTAAGGTAAGTCTTTCCGCTCCAAGGATTGGAATGACTCCTTACCCTCTCCCTTAAAACCCACATCCTTTCGTCTTTCCCTCTCCTTCCCTCTTTCCTGATGAAGCAACCGTTGATTGCGAAAGCTTGAATTTTGTGTGTATGTTTGTGTTTGTTTGTTTGTGTGTCTATCGACCTGCCAGTGCTTTCGTTTGGTAAGTCACATCATCTTTGTTTTTAGATATATTTTTCCCACGTGGAATGTTTCCCTCTATTATATTCATACTTAATTGTGAGATTGTTAAGATTTCCGTAATTTTTGGAAGAGTACAGTTTATGTAAGACAAACAGGTTATATTCAAGAAACCTTGTTGGGGTGCAGCTCCAAGTGCATGATGAATATGTTTAAGTGAGCATATAACACTCAAGCCTCTTCGGGTATAAGATGGCAACCATCAATGACATGGTCACAACATACTGAAAGGAAGTTGGAATTATTACTCTAGATTTGATCCCTAGCAAAAGCAGGATAGCTAAGTAGCACTATATCAGTCAGTCCAGTTACAATAGAAATTCATAGTTTTAGATACGTACAACACAGGGTAACTAGACGTAGTTGCATTAAAGGTGATTTACATCCACACTATTAGATGGAGTCATTTGAAAGGTGGACAACAGCACAGAGAAGAGGAAACACTTGCTAATGATTTGCAGCTGCATTGAGAAATGCTGTAGAAGTTTCACCAACTTAGTCTGCTGAAAATACCTCTTTTTCATTCAAGTAAATCTGAATATTCTGCAATTGAGGACTATGACACATTAAGTGGCTCTTGACAATAAATGAGAAGTATATTAAAAATGATATATATGTGGTAGCCACTCAGAGTAACTGTGGTTAACCTCCTCAAGAAAATCTGAAGTACCTGGATGATAAACTCAGATGAAGTATGAGGTTAAAGAGATGTGAAAGGTCTGAAGCAGACAGGCATCTTTACAGTCATGTATCAAAATTATCTTGAATTATCAACAGACTAGACATTTTGGAATAGCTTTGGTGAAACGTCACTCCATCTGTTGAATTGTTAACAATAGACAAAGAAAGAGCATTGCATAAATCAGTAAGATTGGTAGCTTACAAAATGCATACGTTGAGAATATTGTAGCGAAATATGCTTTGTGTATGGTACTGACATTAGCAGCATCTTATGTATAATTTCCTGTAGTGTCCTTTCCTTTAGAAATAGGATTTCCAGTAACTGATTATTTCATTAAATAAAATATGTAGTCATAAGTTTCATTATGTTTTCTGTTTTAGATTAGTTTTTGTCGGTGTTGGACGCTTGCAGACTCCACTATTAATCCGTGAAATGTCAGTTGTGGACTCTACTAAAAGTGAATTCACTTCAAGACATAGCCTAGAATGGAAATTCTTGTTCCTTGATCACAGGTAAATCCCTCCATATCCTCTGCTAGCATTAGTAGCATTATTTATATTATCGGAGGGAAAAGCCTATAGTCCTCAATTCTCTTCTTTCAGTGCATGTCTAAGCTTTTGAACCGTACTTGGTGTAGGGTATTGTTGAGACTGTTGTTTATCTATTTGCCTCTAAACAGTTGCAGTATACAAAGGTGCTAATGAAGAAATTACATTATTTTGATAACTGTGTGATAAACGTAAGTAAAGAAAATTAAGAAATCATTCTATTCATGTGTTCTGTGTTTATTGGGGACAAATCTAGATTTCTTTTGCTAGTGGAGACCTCATCAGCGTATTTCTTGCTATTATAGGATACATTTCATGTGAACGCACATTATACTCTGATTAAAACTGCTTTGTGACTGACAGATGGCAGTGGAGGGGAGCAGACTTGCCAGCTTGTGCACAGTATGCCATGTGCTCATGTGCTTGATAACTGTGCATGCACCAAGAAAGAGACAAGTCATCTGCTTACTGACTGTTGCTAAGGTCTTTGTAATTAGTGGGGAGAACAGTGGTGGGGGCCACTGTTGCTGTAGGGGCGGCAGTGCGTAAGATACCCTATCACACATTATAGGCAAATAACAGCAGTAAGAAGAATGTGCAACCACACACATGCCACAAAATAATTGTTTCTCTAAATAAGCGGAGGAAACTGGGAGGGGTGAATATAAATAAGTATACCACTGTCGGGTGCAAACCACGTATCTCTGAATCATTTTCTCTATCATCAGTGTGATCATTACAACTGCTGTCAGAATTAAATGAAATAAGAAGTTGTTTAGGATTATTTTCCACTACACACTCATTCTTAACTGCTTTCATCATTACTTTGTTTGTGTACCTTACAACATTATGAAGTTTGGTTGATGGAATTCTTTGCCAATCTTTCTACTTTTGCCAGTGTACAGTTTTTGTTATTCATTTCCACATAACCTTTAAATTGAGCCCATGTGAATTCAATGAAATTGAATTGGCAGTTATATGGTGGGAGGATGAGGACCATGTGGCCATATTTTTTTGCCAGTTCATCTATGACATATAGAGGTAAAGGTTATTCTGAGCCACAAGATCTAGTAGTTCACCTTTTCTAAAGTCATCTAGTATGGGAACATTTTTTCAGTGTAGTCAGTTGATAATCTCTTATTTGCTGGAAGGTACTATAGCCACCTTACCAGGGATAGTCAAATGTTGTCAGGCATTGTCCAGAACTATTATGAAAGGTTTTCTCAAGTTTTTCAAAACTGAGTCTTTAAAACAGTGCTGAACTGTGTCTCTATTCGTTACTTTGTGGTAATCAGTGGTTTTCTTCTCTCTAAATGACAAAATACATTTTTCCATGAATCTTGCTAATGTACCTGCATGGAGAAGAATCAGCCTGTTACTTTTTCCAACGGTGTGTAGTGTGGTGCTAGTTACTGAATCTTCTGTCCAACCTGTACTCATGTTTTGTTGAGCCAAAAATTCCATTAAAATTTTCTTTTGATATAAAAGAACAAAAAATACTAAGTTTGTTAAATTAATAGAAGGAATGATACTAACAAAAATGATAGCCATTAATTTTATGACAGCTTTACTTCAAGGACAATACTCTTAGAGAAGCGTAACAAGCTTTAAAAAAAGTTTGGACTTGTATTTGAACTCACAAGCTTTCCATTACAAGCCCAATGCTTTACTCTTACACCAGTGTGTCACCCATACAACTTCATTCCATTTAATGTTGTTACAGTCATTATAACTGTAACACCAACTTAGACTGTGGATGTGAGTGATGTGATAAACTGAACTGTGATACCGAGCAGCAGACTGTGACTATGTAAATATTTTAAAAAATCAAATGACCACATTTTTCATTGCAAGCTCTCTGAATCAATTGGTACAGGTTTCTTAATTTCAAAGCGTTTCAATACTGCAACCACTGAAACCACACTTCAATATGAGAGTATAAGATACGAAAGAATCGAAGTTTTTGACCAAGTAGTTTATTTATGTTTGCTTGATAAATATGATCAATCTGACATTATTATTTCAATATTTTAGTTCAAAAACTAAAATATTTACCAAAGTAATAACTTTAGCAGGGGATATAGTTTTGCCATATTGGCATAAAACTATTTTTATAGTGGCATAATAGAATGTGCAAAAATCATTGCGTATTTGGTGGTCCTTCTCTGCTCCAGCCTTCGTAAGAGGCCCCGGCTGGCCCCCTCCCAACCTCTGTGGGATGCATCACCTGACAAGGCTCTTGCTTGCAGAACGGTTAACACAGCAATCGTGTGCAGCCCAAGAAACAGTTGTGATTGGCTGAGTCTTGCTCTACCACTTGACTCATTCAAATGTTAATCACAAAGTAATTTTAATTGAAGTATAGGTATCGTGTATCTTTTATCCGACCTATTAAGTCCTGGAATCATGTTGCTGCCTAAGAATGATCAGTTGTTGTTACTGTTACAAAAACAAAATCTTTTATTTTCACAAATTTTTCTGATCAAAATTCTTTTTCTGAATATCATTATTATGCCCATCCTTGCCTTAATCACTTTTGTTCTATGATAATTATCGTGGAAAATCCAGAATTAATTTGTCATTTTACCTCTAAGTTTAATTGGTATAGTTGCATTTGGTCACAAGTTCCATTGTTGAATATTGATTTTGACCTGCCAGAATGAAACATATCAAATTTCTGTTGACAGAAACCTGACACTCAGCATTCTGTTTATTGACTACACAATGTTCAAGCTATCATGGCATGAAGCCTCTAATCCAAGCTCTTAGAGACAACTACAGCTATTCCCAAGAGTATACTGGATTGCTGGTGGGTGACATAGGTGCCCTCTACAATTATTATCTGAATGCAGTAAATTTTCTATGATTTGTCACAATTTTAATCTCCAGAAGAATGTATCACATGTATTTGGTGAAACAAAAAAGTGTGCACTAGTGGAAGGAGATTTGGCAAATGCAGTGGCTAATTGTAGTGCTTCATACTCCGACGTGCTTTGAAACTGCTTTTATTTCAAGGTCATGCCAACAGTCCTAATACACAACAAGGAGAAAAAAAAAAGCTTGAATTCTTACTAATACCGAACATGGTGTTGTGCACAATAATAGAGACTCCTCTATATCTTTGCATTAACATTTGTGAAAATTTCAGCATCAAGGAGGATACACTTGCTTGAAATAAATTTTATAACCCAGATTAAGTATGTGACAATACATAATGTGAGGATTACAAAGGTATGCATTCCCATTGGTTTTGATGAACTGGTATGGTGTGAAGCCCTCATTAGAACCTCTAAATATTGTAACATGGAGGCAGTGAGCATATGGATATGTTGTTGGAGAATTTCCCTTCACAGCATTTGTATGAGCGGTCACTTTAAATGAACAGTGGTTACTGGAGGACCATAATGCTACCAACGAATCATACTTGTTTGATGGGTGAGACATCAGGTGAACTCACAGGGCTGTGAAGCAATGCACCCGTCTCTCCTTGAAGAAGATTTATACATTCCTCATCACAACTGGTCAGACACTGCCCTACTCAAATTTGGCATAAGGAGCTACTTTGTGGAAAGACAATACCGCAGTCTCTACAGTGTTGCTGAGATAGCTGTTATTGTTCATATGATTCCTAACACATAGGAATAAAGACTGCTATGCCTCTCAGTAACAAGCTGTCAGACTGCAGTTGCCATGTAATATCTAACAGGTGTGTGGTCCATGACTTTAGCACAGGTTGGAGTAGGATGCGTACGCACGAGTGCGCATGGGTGCTGCACACACACACACACACACACACACACACACTTGTAAAAATGTGTTGGCTATTTGTTGCTGTTGGCCAGCTCTTGAATAAGTTGTGTGATATTTATCAGAATGTCTAATCAATATATGTTGTTAGCATTGTGTCCAAAGGACACGCTATAAATATTGATTACCTGCAGATGTTTAATTGGTATTGAAATTAGTATTGATGTGTGTGTATGGTGTCCCATATGCAATATAGCAGCCTGAAAATATAAATAGTTCAAGTATAGCAACAATCATGTTTTTGTTGAGGAGTGCACTACATGGTTAATAGTATGTACAGATAACAACACAGGTCAACAATGGAAAAACTTTTTTGCTGAAAATACCTTATTCCTATGTTTTTGGGTGGTAAATCCAAATACGATACTTAAAAAACTGTATCACCCACCATTTCTTCACATTTTACAGTTATATTTATTAAATTAAGCAATTTTTAAACAATTTTACACCTTTTATATAGTTAAAATAATTTAAAAAGGAGATGTAATGAATTTAGATGATGTTGGTAGCACTGCTGAAAAACATTTGCTGGCAAAAAAGGTCAAGTCTATTTTTGTGTTAACAGATGGTGTTTTGTTTACTGTCAACCTAACCTCATTTTCCCGTTTCCTGTACATGTGCTCAATACAACATCTAATCGTGGTTGTAAAAACTCTGCTGACAGTTTTTGTTATATTTTTGATGAATTTGTGATTAAAAAACACCAAAGAAACATTACAGACTTTGTGAAAAAGGTTTATCTATCTTACTTTGGATCTAAACTTAGTGATAAAGATAAATCTTGGGCACTGCATAAGGTATGTTATGTGTGTGTTGAAGATCTGAGAAAATGGTCCAAAAAGCAGAAAAAAGCCTTTAGATTTGCTGTTCCTATGATATGGAGAGAGCCAAGAAATCATTCCGATGATTGCTACTTTTGCAGTGCCATAATTCGAAAAACAAGAAGGTAATAAGCTGCCCTAACCATCCGTCTGCCACCTGACCAGTAGGGAATGGTATAGATTTGCCGGTTCCTGAACCACCAGATGATTTAAATTCTATTCCAACAGAAGTATTTTCTGATGTACAATCTGATTTAGATGAACGTCCTGATGATGAATTCCATTGTAATACAGAACATCTAGAACCCAAATTGTTTACTCAGACCGAGCTTAATGATTTAGTTAGGGATCTGGGCTTAACAAAAGGAAAAGCCGAATTGCTTGGCTCTAGATTAAAAGAAAAGGAACTTATTGGCAGTTGGAACCTGTTATGTCCTAGCCAGTAATGCCACCCGAGCCCGCTGCCAAAAGGTTGGCAGCATCAAAGTCCGGACGCCGTCCGCATAAGCAGCGCCAGCGAGACAGCAAATCGCCGCAAGTCTGCGCGTGCCACCGCTGGCTTCTGGCTTCTTAAGCGCTGGAGTCGCGAGCGCTAGGACAGTTCTGTATTCGCCGCTCAGTTGTATACTCGCCACCGAATTGTGTACTTGTTAGTTAGTTGTGTGTTCATCGCAGCAGAGTTGTTGTTTGTCGTCAGCCGACGCTGACCTAGCCGCTCCGACTTGAACTAGACAGATTTCTGTAGACACCGAGTTCACTACTGTGTTACTGTATCTTCATTAATAAAAGATAAGTACCGACTTTTATTTAATATGAGTGTTTGGGCTTTCATCTTTCTGTTCACTGTTCCAGCGGACCGGTCGGCCCGCTATTAAAAGTGTGGCGGTGACTTCGTAAGCCATTTCTACAGCCAAGTGTTTGTCGCTACGAACACCGCCACAAAAGAACCAGCATATACATGTATAGAAAGAGAGATCTGCAATTTCCCTGGTTTCTTTCAACAAGAAGATGATTTAGTGTACTGCTCAGACATTCCTGATCTGATGAATGAGTTTGGTATTGAATACAAAAAGGAAGACTAGAAGCTGTTTATTGATTCATCCAAAACTAGTTTAAAGGCTGTTTTGTTACACAATGGTAACATGTATGCATCTATACATGCTGGACATTCTGTTCATAGGAAAGAAAGCTGTGAAAACCTAGTAATAGTGCTAAATAAAATAGGCTATTCTGCTCATGGTTGGAAGATATGTGGTGATCTAAAAGTAACATGCAAGCTCCTTGGTCAGCAAGGTGGCTTTACCAAATTTCCATGCTTTTTGTGCGAATGGGACAGTAGGACTAGGGATCAACACTGGTGCAGAAAGAACTGGCCTATGAGGGAGTCTTTAAAACCTGGTGAGAAGAACATTCTACGCAAAAACCTAGTAGATAAAAATACTCCTACCACCTCTACATATAAAGTTAGGCCTAATGAAACAGTTTGTAAAGGCTTTGCCTAAAGATGGACCATGTTTTAAACATCTCTGCCAAAAGTTTCCATACCTTTCAGACGCTAAACTAAAAGAAGGCATCTTTGTCAGACCTGACATTAGAAAATTGATATTTGATTTTAACTTTGAATTTACAGTGACCTTAAATGAGAAAGAAGCACGGGCATCATTCAAGCAAATCATTACAAAGTTCGTAGGACATGAAAAAAGACCCAAAACATGTTTCTATTATAGCTACAATGTTAAAGAAGTTTGAAACTTTAGGCTGTTTAATGAGCCTGGAAGTTCACTTTTTGAACAATCACCTTGGTTACTTCCCGGACAATATGGGAGATGTTAGTGAGGAGCAAGGAGAGCGTTTTCACCAGAACATTAAAGTGATGGAAAAACGCTACCAAGGCTGCAGGAACACCAACATGATGGGGGACTACTGTTGGTCAAGTTCAGCAAGCAACTGATCATAGAAAAAGCAACACAAAAAGAAACCAATTCCAGCTGACAAGTGAAACCTCTGTTAACACATACCACTGTTTTAAGTAGCTTATCGTAAATACAAACCATGTTTATTTTGTAACAAAGTGTTTCGTTAATTTCCCCATTTACCATATAGCATATGATTTTTATACCTTATAATAAAAAGCATATTGCTCGAAAACTATGGGTGATACAAAAAAACTAAGACAAAAAAACTAAGGCTAGATTTGGATTCAGCTCATAAAAATCTATAAAGATCAGCTACCAAAGTAAAAACAAAAAAAATTCATTGGCCTATGTAATTATTCTTCATTACACTAAGAATGCCAACATACAGGGTCCTCTGTTGCTACTGTAACAGTATTTAATATTCGGAGAACCAGGTTAAGTGTTTCTTTTCCAGTGTATTCCCTGTAGTGTATTTCTTAAATTTTGTTCATGTTTCTCTGTTTAATAGGTTTAATCTTGCAGTTTTGTAATTGTAAATTCTTTCAGTCAGTAGCACAGTTTTCATTTCTTCTGAACAGCCATCTATATAGCTTATTAGTGCATCAGTGTTATTGGTGACACATCAAGAGAGTAGCAAGCTGCATATGTAGGATTTTTTCGCTTTTGCAGTCTACTTCTTCACGTAGACTTGATACGATGGGTAGGATGTGTACATGCTGCATGCAGACCCAGTGGTAGCTGACTGCAGTTCCCGGAACAGCTGAATGCATTTTTGGCTATGGCCAGTCACCTTCAGGGTGCTGCCTCAGAATGTAGCTGTGGCGGAGAATCTTGTGCGTTGCATGGGACACCTCAGGTGTTGCTTGTTTTGCCCACGGGCTCCTGCTGAGCCACCTCACAGTGGACCTGACATGGTAGATCTGCCCTCACTGCAGGGTGAGTGGTGGGTGGTAATGCTTTCATGTCGCTTGAGGTGGAGGGCCATGTGGAGACAGGCCATCTGGCATTGCCCATTCTTGCCCATTCACCCTGTGAGGACATGTGGCTGCTGCTTGAACAGGTATGAACAGGGAGAGGTTTACTAGTTATCAGGAGCTCCAACGCTAGACGTGTTATGGAGCTTTTTAGACAGAACGCATCCAGGGCTGTAAAAGAAAGCCAATGTGCACTGAGTATATCTGCTGGAGGGGCTCATTCAAAATGTGGAGGCAGCTGTGCCTGTGGCTATAAAGTGTGCAGGGTGCAGTCATGTGCAAGTTGTGGCTCGCGTCAGCATCAACAATGCCTGTCACGTGGGTTCTGAGGCCATTCTCAGTTCATACAGGTGGGCTGGCAGGAGTGGTGAAGGTTGCTGGCCTCACACTTGGGTTACAAGCAGAGCTTGCAATTTACACCATTGTTCCCAGAGTTGATCAGTGTTCTTTGGTTTTGAGCTGAGTGGAGGGTTTCAACCAAAGACTTCGCTGACTCTGCACCACATTGGTGCAGATTTCTAAACCTGTGCTGAAAGAGTGGGGATTTGTGGGATTCCCTTGATAGGTAAGGGCTGAACTATACAAAGGGAGCAACTACTCAGGTAGCAGAGTACTTGTGGAAAGCATATTTGGTATTTTTATGCTAGTTGGTAGTTTGAGGTACTCTGATGAACATTCGCCAGTCGATATGCAACAAGGAAAGGCAGACTGGATTCAGAGGAAAGACATTTCACCTGCAAAATTTTATCAGTAAATTGTCAAAGTATTCGTAACAAAGTTCCCAAATTTACTGCCCTCCAGGAAAGTTCTTGCACCCACATTATTCTTGGGACTGAGAGCTTGCTGAAACTCAAGGTGGAAAGCTCTGAGATATTTAGCGAATCATGGAGTGTGTATCAGAAAGACAGAATAGAGACCATAGGAGTGGGACTGTTCATTGCAGTTGCCAAAAATGTTGAGTTTGACAGGGAAGTTGTCTGGTCGCAGATAGCAGGTGTAGGTGAAACCAAATTAATTGTTGAACTTTTTATCAGCCACTCAATTCCGTTGTGACAGTTCTATAGTCATTCAAAGAATGTCTGTGGTCAGTAGTATGTAAATACCGAGATGTGCTAGAAAGAACAGATAAGCAGTTTATATCATCTCACTTACACAATGATTTGACATCACTTACTTCCAGTAAGGTAGTTGCAGGGGAATTATGGGCAAAGTTTAAGCAGATTGTAAATCATGGTCTGGAGAGCTATCAACCTAGTAAGTGGATTAAGGCTGTAAAATACCCACCATGGTTTAATAATAAGATTTGGAAAATTCTGAGGAAGTAGAGGCTGTTGCATCCCCAATTCAAAAGAGAATGCACAAATGATTGCAAGTAAAGGTTAGTAGACATTCGTGCATTTGCGAAAAAATCTATGTGCAAAGTGTACAACTACTACCACCATCATACCTTAGCAAAACATCTGGCACAGAACCCAAGAAGCTTCTCGTCCTGTGTAAAATCACTAAGCAGATCAATAGCTTCCAGCCAGTCCCTAATGAACCAGTTTGGAGTGGCAATTGAAGAAAACAAAACTAAAGCTGAAGTTTCAAATTTTTCATTCAAGAGATCTTTCATGCAGGAGAACTGTACAAACATACCATCATTTGAACATAGGACAGATGCTCGTATGGACGACATAGTAATAAGCATCACTGACATAGAGAAGCAGTTGAAACATTTGAAAACAAATAAATCAACAGGTCCATATGGAATCCCAGTTTGGTTTTACAAAGAGTACTCCCTGGCACTGCCCCCTTACCTAGCTTGCATTTATAGCAAATCGCTTGCCCAGCGCAAAGTCCCAAGCAAACAGAAAAAAGTGCGGATGAGTCCTGTATATAAGAAGGGTAAAACAATGAACCCGCAAAATTACAGACCAATATCTATAACATCATTTGCTGCAGAATCCTTTAACATATTCTTAGTTTGAATGTAATAAATTTTCTAGAGACCGAGAAGCTTATGTCCGTGAATCAGCATGGTTTTAGAAAGCATCGCTCATGCGAAACCCTGCTCTTTTCTCACATGTTATACTGTGAACTATAGATGAAGGGTAACAGACAGATTCCATATTTCTAGATTTCCAGAAAGCATTTGACATAGTGCCCTTTGCAGGCTGTTAATGAAGGTATGAGCATATGGAATAGGTTCACAGGTATGTGAGTGGCTAGAATACTTTTTAAGGTACAGGGTCAATATGTTGTTCTTGATAGTGAGTGTTCACCAGAAACAAAGGAGTGCCCCAGGGAAGCGTAATAGGACTTCTGTTGTACTGACAAACATAAATGATTTGGTGGACAGGGTGGACGCAATCTGCAGTTGTTTGCTGATAATGCTGTGGTGTACGGTAAGGTGCTGAAGTTGAGTGATTGTTTGAAGATAAGATTTAGACAAAATTTCTAGTTTGTGTGATGAATGGCAGCTAGCTCTTAATGTAGAAGAAAGTAAGTTAGTGCGGATGTGTAGGAAAAACAAATCTGTAACGTTTGGATACAGTATTAATAATGTCCCACTTGACACAGTCATGTCATTTAAATATCTGAGCATACCTCTCTAAAGTGATATGAAATGGAATGAAAGTGTGACAATTGGGGTAGGGAAGGCGAATGGTCAACTTTGGTTTATTGGGATAATTTTGGGAAAGAGTGATACATCTGTAAAGGAGATTACATATAGGATGCTTGTGTGACCCATTCTGGAATACTGCTTGAGTATTTGGCAAGCATACCAGGTCGTATTAAAGAAAGACATCGAAGCAGTTCAGAGGCGGGCTGCTAGATTTGTTGCTGGTAGGTTTGATCAACACATAAGTGTTATGGTGATGCTTCAGGATCTCAGTGGGAGTCTCTGGAGGGAAGAAGACTTCTTTTGAGAAACACAATTGAGAAGATTTAGAGAACCAGTATTTGAAGCAATTCTACTGCTGCCAACATACATTGCACCTTAGGACCATGAACATAAGATACAAGAAATTAGTGCTCACACGGAGGCCATATAGGCAGTTGTTTTTCTTTTGTGCTGTTTCTGAATGGAACTGGAAAGGAAATGATTAATAGTGGTACAGGGTGCCCTCTGCCATGAGCTGTATGGTGGCTTGCAGAGATCTTTGTAGATACAGATGTAGAAACTGCCCCCAAAAATTCTGATACATTGAAAGTTCAATTTGTTTCCTATTCTTTGTGGAACGTGCTGAATAGTTGGCATATTTTTAGGTGGATTGACCATGCGCATGAGCAACTCACATCATCATCATCCCAAAGATTTATGAAGACATATTTGGAACAATAGTCTATGATTGCAATTTTTTTACTCAGTTCAGTAAACAATTTTAATTGCTATGATCACAATCAGATTGACCTAAAAAGAATGTGCATATTTATGAATAAGAGCATTATGATAAGTGACTGCAATATAATTAGTAATATTTATTCACAGTTCCTGAGAAACATCTAATAAACATATCTGTCTCCTACAAACTTAGTAAAAGAAGAAAATAAATTTTATGACCATGGTTGGCATCACCATATGATATTTAAACATGATAAAACTGTAGTGAACGCTCATGTCCCATGGTGTAGGGCCATCATTAACACACTGTGCTTAAGGCTACAGACAGTTGAGGAAGCTTGGCCACTTGGTGATGTTGACAGTAAGCACAGTTTACAATGTTGTATTACAAAGCCAGAGAGAGGATATTTGAAATTCTGCCTAAGCCAGAGTAGAATGAGTTAAAAATATAATTAAAACTGAATTAGAGAATGCAAATGTGTTCACAGCAAAATATTACTTACAAAAGTCAGCTCTCAAACAGGTGTCTGTGGTGTATATAATAAGTAATGAAATTAATTGAAAGTAGCATACCAAGACACAAAACCCACAGGCACAATTAGCTCACAAAAACAGTGTCAACAAGACACATACACCCATGAGCAAGACATGGCTGGCGTGGGAACATGGATGGAAACTAAATGGACAGGGTCAGAACATCAGGATGCGCAGGAAATTCAAGAGCCTGTTGTACAGTGAAAAATAGGCGTTTGATGTAAATTCATTCACTATTTTAGCTGGGTGGTGTTTCTTATACCCATAGATGTCTATTTCCCTTTTGGTTCAGTATGTACGATCTGCATGTTGTAACCTGTGTTCATTTGTGTTCAGGAAGGTGTTGTACAAATGTAGTTTTGTTCTGTGGATGTGTGTTCCCTAAAACAAGTATCAAAATTTATATCCATCTGTCCAATATAAAATTTATCATAATCGTTGCAGTGTATTTTGTGAATGTCTGAATTTTCAAATGTATTTTACTTGTTATTTGTCTTATATTCAAGCTGCAGTTTCGCAGTATAATTTATTTGGAAGCTGCGTCTGTCAATTGTGTTCTTAAGTAATTTCTCTAGCTGATACACTGAAGTGCCAAAGAAATGTATAGGCATGCATACTCAAATACAGAGACATGTAAACAGGCAGAATACGGTGCTACGGTCGGCAGTGTGTATATAAGATAACAAGCGTCTGGCACAATTATTAGATTGGCTACTGCTGCTACAATGGCAGATTATCAAGATTTAAGTTAGTTTGAACATGGTGTTATAGTTGGCAAATGACGACTGAAGAGAATCATTCAGCCTGACAGAAGTACAACCGTTCTGCAGATTGCTGCATATTTCGATGCTGGACCATCAAAAATGCTACCCATCCAATGAAACTTCATCGATATGAGCTTTCGGGAGCCGAAGGCCCACTCGTGTATCCTTGATGATTGCACAACACAAAGCTTTACATGTTGCCTGGGCCTGTCTATACCGCCATTGGACTGTTGATGACTGGAAACATATTGCCTGGTCGGACGAGACTTGTTTCAAATTGTATCGAGCAGATGGATGTGTATGGGGATGGAGACAACCACATGAATCCATGGACCTTGTACGTCAGCAGGGGACTGTTCAAGATCGGGCTCTGTAATGGAGGAGGAGATTAGTGTTTAACGTCCTGTCGACAGCGAGGTTATTAGAGACGGAGCGTAAGCTCGGGTGAGGGAAGGATGGGGAAGGAAATCGGCCGTGCCCTTTCAAAGTAACCATCCCGGCATTTGCCTGAAGCGATTTAGGGAAATCACGGAAAACCTAAATCAGGATGGCCGGAGACAGGATTGAACCGTCGTCCTCCCGAATGCGAGGCTCTGTAATGGTGTGGGGCATGTGCAGCTGGAGTGATATGGGACTCCTGATACGGTTGTATGTGGCTGTGACAGGTGAAACGTGCGTAAGCATCCTGTCTGATCACCTGTATACTTTCATGTCCATTGTCCATTCCGATGGACTTGTGCAATTCCAGCTGTCCAGCAGGACAATGCAACACACCACATGTCCAGAATTGCTACAGAGTGGCTCCAGGACTGCCCTTCTGAGTTTAAACATTTCCGCTGGCCACCAAACTCCCCAGACATGAACAGTATTGAGCAATGGGATGCCTTGCAATGTGCTGTTCAGAAGAGATCTCCACTCCCTCGTACTCTTAGATTTATGGATAGCCCTGCAGGATTCAAGGTGTCAGTTTCCTCCAGCACTACTTCAGATATTAGTCAAGTCCATGCCATGTCGTGTTGCAGCACTTCTGCATGCGCGCGGGGGCCCTACATGATATTAGGCAGATGTGCCAGTTTCTTTGGCTCTTCAGTGTATGTTGTCCAGTCACCTTCCCCATTTTTGTGCCCTTGAGTGTTTATGTCAATCTTATTTCTTTATCTTATTGCATGATCTCATGAGAAAGCTCTCTGTGTACCCATTTGCCACTGCTATTTGTTTTAAAAAGTGTAATTTCTTACATATTTCTTGGCTGTCTAATGGCAAGTGAATATGTCACTATATCGTGGAAGTAAAAAGGACACTATTTTATGCAGAATTGGGTGACAGATTTTGGCTTGAATATTATTATTGGTGCTCTTAGGTTTTCTATAAATACTGAACGTATGTCTGTTGGTAGTTTTAGCAGTCATCAGACACAGATGGTTGATGAAATTAATTTTCTCTATTTTGGTGGTGAAGCTAATTTTAGGGTGCATAGATCAGTATTATTTGCGCTACCTTTTAGCATCATCAAGGTATCATCCACATAACGTTTATAGGAAATATCCTGCTTTGCACAGTTTGTGAAATTATTAAAAAATTATGTATATAAGTCAGTAATAAAAGTGTCAGCCAGTGCATCAAGTAAGTTATTTCCCATTCGAAGGCATTATTTTTCGCAATATAAAGGTCAAGCAGCCTAGAAAAACATTAATATTTATACATATTAAAAGAAATAGTGTGCAAACAGAAACAGAGAGCTTTGTCGTGCTACTATACAATAAGGTAAATCAGCATGCTGATGTTCTGACTCTGTCCGTTTATTTTCCATCCATGTTCCCATGCCGCCCATGTCTTCCTCACAGGTGTGTGCATCTGAAGAGCATAATCATAGACACCTGTTTGAGAGCTGGCATTTATAACTAATATTTTACTGTGGACCCATTTGTTTGTTGTAATTCATTTTAAATTACATTTTAACTCATTCTATTTTGGCTTATGTAGAATTTTAAATATCTTGCTGCTAGCTTTGTAACTCACCATTGTAAACTGTGCTTCTGATCAGCAACACATAGTGGCCAAGCTTCCTCAGCTGCTTGTACTTCACCAGCAAGCACGATGTTGCTAATGGCAGGTCTGCATCAAAGCCATGTGTGTGTATCACACTTTTATCATGTTTTTATATTATGTACTGATGGCAGTCATGGCTAGTTTAAGAAGACACATGCCATTTGTTTGATACTTCCCTGATTAATGTGAAGCTGTGCTACTGTTTATGCTGTCGTAACTTATCATAACACTTTTGTGCATACATTTGCACAGTCCGGGGGAACTTGCCACAAATCTCAGAGTTATGATTCCTTGTTATTAAATAAAATGAGTCTTATTTTGGTAACATTGTATGTCAGTTTGCATTGTGGTACATTTACCAAATTTTTAGCTTGACTTTAATTACAGTCATAAGCATAAAAAGACATTAAACTGTAAAAATATTCACTGCCAATAACATCATGTAGCTTTGTAGAGTTAAGCTATAAGCTGACAAACATGTCCTAGCAGTTAATTTCTAATACCTACCACAGCTCTGACTGCATTTAGTGCTTCCTTGATTTTTCCACATCTCTTCATATAACATTGTTAACAATGGCAGAGGCACCTGTGGAATCTCTATGACTGAATGCCTGAACTAATGGGGTCTTATGACCTCTTCCTGTGGATTTATTCACAACTTTTGATTACATCATGTATGTACTATGTGGAAGAGTAACTGTTGCTTTACGGAGAATAATAATCTGTTCGATTTTCCAAAGATGCTGAGAAAGGAATGGTTTTGTACTAATGAGAGTCCAAAATAGGTCGGTAGATGCATATCTGCTTCTTAAGTAAATGAAGTCTCTGTGTGAAAGATTTGAAAATGTGTTCTATTGATAAAACATGTATCCATAAATTCCAAATGTTTCATATGCCAATAGAAAACACCATTAAGTAACTATGCTGTGCCTGACATACAGCCCTCATCAGCAGCATCTTGACAGGGAGGAAATTTTGTATTCAACCAGAGAGGAATGTCTTACATTGTATTTTTTAACTTTGCAGTGAAATTTCGTAATGCAAACCTGATTCTCCAGTGTTTTCTTTTGGGAGGAGCAAGTGAATAAAATGTACGCAGGAAACAAGTGTATGTAATTCTAAGTAAATCCCAGTTGTTGTTGTGTGAAACATTAAATGTCTGAGAACACACATATTTAGTTTTTAGAAATCTGTGTAATATGCGTGTGACCTGCGAAGAAATGTTAAGGAAACTTCTGAGAAACTGAAAACAAAATTTGTTTCATAAAGTGAGCTATAAATTACTTGTACTTTTCTTTGAGATGTATTGGTATGGCACTTTAATTTTGAATATTCATTCAAAATAATGACATTGTTATTGCAGTTGCATTCTTTGATACTTTTCAGAGCACCTCCCATTATTGGCTATTTACCATTTGAAGTACTGGGTACATCAGGTTATGATTATTACCATGTGGATGATCTTGAGAAAGTTGTCACGTGCCATGAAGCTTGTAAGTATAAACGAAAATGCTATTCATCATAAACCTATGTTATTCCTGCTCAGAATTCAGGCATTTTCTTCTATTATTTCCAGTGATGCAGAAGGGAGAAGGTACTTCTTGCCATTATCGTTTTCTGACCAAAGGGCAGCAGTGGATATGGTTACAAACTAGGTTCTACATAACTTACCATCAATGGAACTCGAAGCCAGAGTTCATTGTATGCACACACAGAGTTGTCAGGTGAGCCCCATGACCTTCTTGCTGTTGAATACATTGCACATTCCAATTTTACCACACAAAGTTAACGTACACGTTTGATATTCCGTGTTTATACTATTTTCCTGTGTCCATAATATTTTTGTTGGGAATCACGTTCATTGTGTAATGATACTGAAACTGACAAATGAGTAAAACTTACAGAGCCAAATTAGAATACAAAGAAAGTTTACATAAGGGAATAGGAAAGCTATGAGAAGCTTTGAGAAGTTTGCGAACAGAGTACCATGTTTATCTGGAAATTGGGGAACTTGATAAGGATATAATTTGCTTAGATAGTGAAAGGCACAGAGCCTTGCTTCTTTGGATTTATGTAGCTGTCCCTCATGTTGGTATAGTCTGTTCACTGAACGTGGGACTGACAGTATGACACACTTCGCATCCCACTTGAGATTTTCTCATACACATCAAAATGAAAGCAGTGTTTGTTTTGTGGTTATACTTCAGTCGCACACACAAAAGAAAACTGTAGTTCAGATATGAACACTCAGAGAACAGAGTTTATGTAGTTCACTGGCAAATGACCTACTCAAACTATGCCTCCTCCTCCAGTCCTCTGTGCTACCTGAACTGGCTTCTGTGGAAGAAGAAAGCCAAAACAATTTCTTTGGAAGAAACAAACATCGAGAAAATGATGATTATATTTGTAAAAGAGTGGTATTGCTTTATTTGCTAGTAGTTTGTTTTACAAACTGAGTGATTTCAGTGAAGTCATATTTTCACATAAATCTGCATCTGTATTATCTAGCATTTTCAGCATTACAAAGAGTAAAAGGTGTGTAGATGGTATTGTTATTACACATTTTTGAATGAATATTCTCACCTTTTCCTATTCCGCTCACTGCTGTAATAGGACAAATACAACAAATACTTCAAAGCTATTAGAGAAGCAGAATTCTGAAAATTCTTGTAACGGTGATTGCTTTCATAAAGCAAACTTTGTGCGAAACACTCAATATAATCCAATTCTTTGGGTTATGTAAAAAAATGGAAACAAAATTGTGGGTGCCTGTGAAGCAAGCAAACATTTCTGTTAATTTTGAGAAGTCTAGACCTGCAAAAACCATGATCATAGGCATATATTTCTACCCTGCTATGTTGTGTGTGTGTGTGTGTGTGTCACAAAGTTTCAAGGATGCTGCAGTAGATGAGAGATGAGGCAGGTAATTGTGGACTTACTGTGTTCCGTCATATAGACAGGTTTCCATATGAATCCCTTGACAACTGTGGTCAGTTATGCAGGGGGGGGGGGGGGGCAGAGGGATGGTGGAGCCAGCCCTTTTGGTGTGTCTATCAGTGTCTCGTACACCAAAAGCTTCATCTCGTCCCTCAGAAAGAAATGCAAAGAAAGTCAGCAATATCTCTAGAACAATATTCATCACTCAGCAGTTTGAACACTCTCTCTGAACATTACTAACATCAAGACCTTTTTGGACTCTGCTGGTGAAATGGTGCAACTGCAGCTTTCTTCTCCCACAGAAAAGTTTCATTTCATCTCCTCTAAACACTCTAAAATTATACATACTTTGTTTTTCTTACATGCTGCATACATTAAGGTGACAAAAGTCATGGGATGCCTCCTAATATTGTAATATCATGTTGGACCTCAATTTGACCAGCAAGTTTGTGCAGCAGCTTAACACTTCATGGACTCAAAAAGTATTGGGAGCCCCTGCAGAAATAGTGAGCCATGATGCCTCTGTGGCAGTCCTTGATTGTGAAAGTGTTGCCAGTGCAGTATTTTGTGCACAAACTGACCTCTTGATTGTGGCCCATAAATGTTCAGTGGGTGGCCAAACTATTCATTTGAATCGTCCAGAATGTTTTTCAAACCATTTGAGAACAATTGTGGTCTGGTGACATGACGCATTGTCATTCATAAAAATTCCATTGTTGATTGGGAACATGAAGTCCATGAATGTCTGCAAATGGTCTCCAGCTAGCGGAACATAACCGTTTCCAGTCAATGATTTGTTTAGTTGGACCAGAGGACTCAGTCGATTCCATGTAAACACAGCCCACACCATTATGGAGCCACCACTAGCTTGCACTGTGCCTTACTGACAACTTGGGTCCAAGGTTACTTGTGGTCTGCCCCACACTTGGAACCGACTATCAGTTCTTACCAACTGAAATTGGGACTCATTTGATTGGTTCAAGGTTTTGCAGTTGTCTGGGGTCCAATCAATATGATCACAATCCCAGGAGAGGCACTGCAAATGATGTCATGCTGTTGGCAAAGGCAGTCACATCAGTCACCTACTCCCATAGCCCATTAATGCCAAAATTCGCTGCAGTATCCTAATGTATACATTCGTTGTACATCTCACATTGATTTCACGCAGTGCAGAATGTCTGTTAGCACTGATAACTCTGTGCAAGTGCCACTGCTCTTGGTCGTTAAGTGAAAGCTATCGGCCACTGAATTGTCCACGATGAGAGGTAATGCTTGAAATTTGGTATTCTTGGGACACTCTGAACACTGTGGATCTCAGAATACTGAATTCCCTAACAATTTCTAAAATGGAATGTCCCATGCATCTAAAGCCCGCGTCACGTAGGACAGCACGTCCACGCATAGGGGCAGAATGGAAAGGAAGCACGGGAGGGGAGGGGGGGGGGGGGGGGACTGCTCATGCGCGGCAGCGGCAGCTGGGAGTGGGCAAACAAAGTCCTCGTTGCCGAACTGCATTGCTGATAAGAGCCAGGCTAGTTTGCCTGTATTATATGTTCAAATCTGTGAGGGGAATAACAAACACTTAAATCAATTTCAGTCAATCACCACGAGGGAAATATTAATTCACATTGTTAATTAACGTCCACTGCTCCACAGATTTCATTATATTTGCTTCACAACTGCTTCTGCTCAATAGAATGTGTAAGGTGTGTGTGTGTGTGTGTGTGTGTGTGTGTGTGTGTGTGTGTAATCATTGCGTGTAAAAAAGAATTAGTGGTAGAAAGACTAATGTAAAAGGCTATTGTAAAAATGCTTAGTAAGTTATCATATTTTTCATTGTTAATGGGCATTATGAGCGTAAACCAACACATTTGATATTACAGTGAGAGACTGCATTTATAATCCATTGAACAAGCAAACAATTAATCATCATCTGTGATTAACTCCAGTGAATCTGACCGATAACATCAAAAACCACCTGTATCTCAAAAAGTAACAGTTACTGTTATTTTAGGGCCTCATCAGTTCGTGCATTGGAAATGACAGAGGTTTACAACATGGTGGGAGAATCTTAACTTCTTGAACATTATAGTCGGATAATTAAAAGGATACAGAAGTCCTAATCAAAAAGGCTAGGAAGTTCTCATTATTATGTGTGCAACCGATATGTTGACACATTTTTTAAACCTCAATTCTTTAAAAACTAAGAAATATTATACTTTGTTACAATACTATCATAACTTCTGTTTGAGTTTGTTTTGTTTGAGTTTCTTTCCGAACAGTCTGATTTTAAATTTATGACGATAGGTTCAAGGCTTATGTCCACCATCACTTCCCTGTCAGATTCTTGTTTCTGAAGCTTTTCAGCGTGCCACACAGAGTGTGCCCACGCTACAGGTGGGCTGTTGCCTGTTGCCTCATTGTCTATTACCTCATGCACAAAGTGATTCACTGCATGTTATCTTGAACATTTTTTTTCCCTCCCACATAGTCTTAAAACCATTTGCCCAAATTAACCTCATGGGGCTTTAATGACAGTGATACGTGTGATCCCATTCACGTGCAAGGAAGTCAAGTTTGTCGTTCTGTCACCGGACTGGTGCAGTGTAAATCAATGAGCTGCAGATCAGCACGAATGTGATTTATACGGTGCTTAATATTTTTATTTTTAGGTTGGGGAAAAATGTCCGCTTTTCTGGTGTTTGTACTGTGTTTTCTCTATAACAGTTGAATTATAACTGGCAATGACCGACTTCGAAGCAAGGTATGACAAGAATTGGGAATCACGTCATGAAACTGACAGTGTTCATTGCCAAATGGCGATCACTGCTGTTTTTCTTGCACAAGAATACAAGTTTATTTTCAGAAATAAAACAAGAAGAGTCAGCATGCAGAATAATTATCTGAGAACCTATCCCTATGAGAACTTTAAAACTGCCAGTACAATCACTCATTTTCCAGCAGATCTTCTTGGAATGATTCTAATTGATCCATGTTTCATCAAGGTAATACACTCTTGAACTACTTTTTTCTCTTGTGTCGTGAATCTTTATGGGATATAGTTCGTGCTGCACCTAGGTCACTTCATTGAAATAAAAACTCTCATCTTAACATACGTACCTGGACCAATGTCTTTTAACACTTAGGCGCCGACGCCCGTAAAAATACGGGCGTGCGCGACCTGCCCGAAAGCCCGGCGCCCGTGATTTAACGGGCGCGTGTTCTCGTTCTTCCCCTTCTTTCCTTTGTGTGTTCTTACGGCTCCCGCTTGTCTGGGAGGCATTGCATGGACTGTAGTTCGAGTATTGGTCACTAGATAGTGCGGGCATGATGTGGAAGGGTGTGCTTCCCTTTTTATTTGTCGGGTTTTGTAAGCAGCGATTTTGTCCCGTGCGGTCTCAGTAGCGTCGACAAGGCGAAGCATGGCTTGACGGACGAAGAAATTGCTCGCGAGTTATATCATGACTAAGAAGCAATTGACGTTGATTTGTCAGAGGAAGATATTGTAGATGACTCTGATGATGATGTGGACTATGTTCAAGAAGAAGTTTCTGGCAATTCAGGTAAAGAGTTCTGACAAAAAAACATCTATAATTTTTGTTCAGATTTTCACTAAAAAACTCTCAGTACGTAATTATGATTTTATATGCAAATACTACTCTTCTGATAGACTCAGAAGAGGAGAGCAGGTGTCCAAGCACTTCAGCAGCAAGTAATCCAGTCGATATTGTGCCTGAAGAACGAGTGAGACTAACAGCGAGGGGGAAGTCGAGACGTGCGCGCCCCACCGATTCTTAGGAAGGTTGGATGTCTACTGATCGTGCACCAGATATCGATCTATTCTCAGGACAATTTGGAATACGCAATGTTGTCAGCTTAGACCAGACAGTGCACCTCTAGAATTTTTGTCAGATTTCCTGAGAGACAGTATGATGAAACATATAAAGGAACAAACTAATCTGTATCCTCAACAATGCATCAGGAAATTACGAAGCACAAATTCCCTTTCACCCACCTGCTCATTATCAAGGTGGAAAGGAGTTACACTGATGGAAATAAGGAAGTTTCTGGCAAAGTGTGGCGAAAAGACAGAAGCTACCAGGGTAGTGAATGTAAAGTAGCATTGTACAAAATGCCGCACTTCAAAATTTACCACACAAAGAGCAAAATTGGATCCTAAAATAGTTACAGGAGGTTACTGTAGATGAGACATACTGTATCCATCATAATTACAATTTTTGTGTAAAATTAAAAAAAAAAATCCTTCTAGAAAATACAGTGAATATACCTTTGACCAATTTTTCCTTTTTTCAAAAACAATGTTATAATAATAACGCTTGTCAAAAATATGTATTAATTCAAGAGAAAGGTATTATATATGGTTTTAAACAAGAAAGTCTAGGTTTTTCAATAAGAGTAATTTTATTGCTGTAACTAAAAGCTTTCATGAGTTGTAGTAGTTTAAAATACGTTAAAGTCAGCCAGTCTTTTGGTAGACACCCGCGCGCAATGGCTCAGGACCCAAAGTGTTAAAATTCTTTACCTCGACGGAGCACTTATTATTGAAGCTTGCATAACTGTAACATGTTTTTGTCATGTCGGGCATTCATCATTCGCACGGAGCACTTTAAAACATCGTTGTTAAAACTATCCATTTGTGTTACAGGTTCCTTGCAATTTCGATGCTTTCCATGTGGCACAAAACCAACTGTTTCTACAGTTCTTACAGCTCTGACACTTTTGCTTGACATTCTCTTTACTCTTGCCGGCACCACATGGTTCTGGAGTCAGTTCTTGTGTTTTCCAATGTCAACTGTAGGAGACCTGCTTTTAAATTCACATTTGAAAAAGTTATAAATGTGGTAAATAATCTGCCTCACCTGCTTTTGAAGCACTTCACGTTTATTGCCGTCACCTGACTTTTTTTTAATCGCACCTAAACATTTACAAGATACACATTCACAGCTATACTGCTACAAGAAAAAAAAAAGAAACAAACAAAAAAAAATGATAGTTGAATGAATTATTAAATTGTCACAAAGTGCAGAAACAGTGCAGCACGTAGGAGTGAGATTCTCGCTCTCTAGCTGTAACTCACTGCTAGCCACTCGGAAAGAGAATGAATATTATTGGCCGCTAGTGACTAGTGGACGGGGATGCACAAAACGGCCGAAAATTGGGCCGCCACCTTACATGATGCGAACAATAGCTTCAACCACCATTCCATGTTCAGAGTATTTTAATTCTTGTCATGGGGCCACAATTGCATCGGAAACTTTTTCACCTGAGAACAAATGACAGTTGTACCACTGCACTATTGTTTTATACCCTGCGCACGTGATATTACTGCCATATGCGTATGTGCATATCTCTGCCCCATCACTTTTGTCTCCTCAGTGCATCTAGGGCTTTTTAGCCTTCCAGCTCTGCAGTGACATGGTGACAATCACAAAAAGTTGTATAGCACCATAAACTGTGGAATACAAAAAAATACTACTGTCACTTCTTTCTACAAAAGGGTTAGTACCTCTGCTAAGGAACTGTGATGTTATCCATATGTCTGAGAGAAAGACGTGGTGTGGCAAGCAGCGTGTGGAAAGACCTATGGAGCAGTCTAGGATGGCAGTAGGGCAGTAAGCGAACTTACATTTGCCAGCTGTGACAGATCATGTAGAGGTAAGATTTGTGTTGGTAGTGGGTGTCTTGCAGTTAATGTGGTATCTGTTTTGTTGTTCATGTTCATCATAAACATTATCAGTGTGGTCTATGCAGTAGTACTATACACTGCTTTGAACACCTGTGCACCAATCTGGAAAGGTTTGAGGAATGCTCTACTGCAGTCTGTCACCACCACCATCACTGTCGTGACTGTACAGAGCAGCAGGCCTCGGGCAGGCTGCAATATCGTCTACACTGTCGCCCCTCGCTAGCTGTGCCACTAGCTACTGCTGCTTCCGCTCCATCCTGTTGTCACAGTGCTAATATATTTCCACAGTGCATTCTTACAGTAATTTTTTTGAGGAAAGACATCTTTGTGCATCTCTCTAAATACATCCAAGACTGGCACAAGTTCTGGAAATCAGGGAATATCAGGGAATTTCAAATGTATCAAGGACATTTGGGTGAAAATAATGGAAAAACAGGGTGTATACGACCTGGGACAACCGGGAGATCTGGGAAAAACCCGGGAATTTTTTTAGAATTCTGGGATTTTTTTGTTTTAGTTTTCAGTTAAACTTTCGTCATTTTGATTGGTAAGAAATAATACTCAAACAAAGGATATTACTGTATCCCGCTACTGCAGAATAATACTGCAGCAATAAAACATGAACGAGAGAAAAAAACTAAAATAAAACTTAAGTTGCAAAGGAAATGTGCCATGTACAACAACAAAACACAGTGCTCATACAAGCATCTGCCAGCAGCAAAATGTGTCAGAGGCTTTAGGAAGACTATGCAATGCTACATAACAACAAATTGCCTTCGATGAGCGTGACGTTGCAACTGTTTACATTAGATTCGTGTCAGCAGTTGCATGCGGGCCCATGCGCATGCGCAGTTGCGTCGCGAGTGTGTAGCACCTTCTCTTGCTTCTGGCTACTAAAGTGTGTCTGTTAGCTATATAAGCAGTAGCAGCAAGATGCTATTCGGAAAAATTTTACTGTCGCGCGCAAGCTGCCATATTCACTAGGAGCGAACCAGGGTATCTGCCCGGGCGACAATTTCAGTCAAGCATTAATCGCCTTGCAGAACAATGAAGTTATTTTTGTCTGTTTGCTAAAGAAAAGTTGTTTTTATTAATCTTTTCCGCTGAGGCAGTCAATTTATTTGTAACAAAATGCTTAATTCTACACTATTGGCTAGTTTCAACTGTTCTCTACATTTCAAAAGAGCATGTTTTCGTCTTGTTGCAAGTATGGCATTATGCCATTATAAAGAACCAAAAATGAAATAATACAGTACTGGTATTCCAAGAAAATTTACAACCGAATCTGGACGTATGAATATGCACTTTAAACCGAATTATGCACGTTATTATGGTTCATGAAATTCCGATGCTCTTGGAATATCTTCTGATGTCTTGTTTCTTTTATGACATAACGTAAGATCTTTTAATGTTTTACACATACGAACAAACGGGCTTCTTGCACCATCGTAGCTGCACAAGCGGTGTGACGCCTGTAATTGGCGCTCTCTGGCAACTGCTGAAACAAACCTGTTTCTAACAGGTCGCGGGAAAATATTGTGAATGATTGACTGAAAAGTGTTACTTTCAAAGTAAATTTCGTTTTACCCAAGATGAACTACGTGCGATGAATTTCTTTAATCACAGAGCGTTTGACTCTCATTTAAAAATCAACTCTTTGAGGATGACGATTTAGAAAAATTTCGAGCCCAAAAGATCATACATTTATGTTGTTATTAAAAATTTTACTGGCGCATTTGTGTGATGTATCTTAAAGTGTAACACGCGCAAAGAAGATCAATGTTATACGTGAAAGTTAAGCTTCTCTTGCAGCTTATTAATTGTTGATACCAATATTGTATGTGAAAGCTTTGCTTTTCTTGTAGCAACACTATGTATATTAATTTAAACCATTAACTTTTCCTGTTTGTGTGTACGCACTACTTAACAGTGATAATGCTATTGGCTGACAACATGACGTGTCCTTTGCTTTGAATATCCACTGTATCGGCTGGCGAGATCACGTGACATGAACTATGACTGGCTTACAAAAGTGCATTGCAATCTCTATAAATTGATAAATTTTGCAGTTCCGAGGAAAAGTATACTGTCACTTAACACGGAAAAAGTGTATTTTTAACTGGGAAATACGGGAATTTGTTTTTCCCTTGTCCACGTATTCACCCTGAAAAATCTCGTTTTCGTCTCAGTAGCATGAAACTGTTTGTTTACGAGATGTGGTGCTTCATCGCTGGCTGGGTGCAGCTGAGTACGTGGGCTGCTTCCCAACTCTCTCATTCTTACTACTTCTCCCCTTCCCACGCCTTGCCTCTGCTTGCAGTCAGTGCTGTCACCACTACTTGCTGCTAGCCTAGCAGCTACCAATGAGAGGTACTGTGGGTTGAGAAGTGGTTTGTTTGGAAGTGATTCTCAGAGCTTGTTGACGCAGCGGCTGGAGACAATGGTACATGAGTTGTTGTCTGATTGATTGTGTGAATGTGTGTGCGCTCTCGTTTTCTGATTATGGCTATGGCCAAAAATTTAGTTGTGAAAGTGTGATTGTCTTTTCTATGTGCCTCTCTGTGGCTCAGCAATCACCTTTATGGTGAGTTGCTACCTATCCTCATTAGTATTGATTCTCATAGTATTTGCACAGGTAATCTGTTGCGTCGGTGATTGCTGGGGTCTCATTTCATCAACATGGTGTCTGAGAAATGTGAATGGCTGGCCAGACGAGTGGACTTCCATGACAGGCCAAAATTGCAGGCCACTTCTGTGGGTATATCTAATGGATTGGGCCTGCTGATCTGAAGCCAATATTTTACCACTAACGTGTGGGCCCTGCCTATTGGATCTAGTCTCACCGATCTGCCCGCAGGCGGGTCTGCCTGTGTGTTGTAATGTGGTGGATATTCATGGTTTTTCCATGGACCCAGGACTGAGATACTCCTCGGCAAGCCAGAGGCCACAGGCAACGGATTTCAAGAATAGCGACTGTCTCACTGCAAGTACATTGTACAGTGCAGCATTTTATAGACATTTTATTTATTCTAGTACATTTTGACACTTTGAATGTAGTTTATACATTAGAAAGTATGGATGATCAGAAGAAGAAAATTGTGGCAGTCACTGGCAGTTTATACATTATGCACTCGTGTGTTTCTTGAAAGAAAAATCACACAATACCTGTAGAATAATAGACATAACACAGTGGGTAATAACCATCAATAACGAACATAGTAGAACCAACATTTTATTTGTGGTCACCTACAGTGTTGGTTTACACAACTCTTTCCCACCTTATTCAGTTCTTTCAGGAGGTGTTCTCTTTTCTGAGGTTATCTCTGAAAGCAGTGAAGCTATTTTAAATCTGTCTTGCAACTACAACAAAATGTGTATTTTTGTCACCAAATGTGTTTCGCTTTATTGAAATAAAATAACATCAAAACATATATACCATTTGGCTTTCTTTCTCCATCGAAAAGCAGTTCGTTACACAAGATGTTGGTGTTAGTACTTAAGATTTTTGCTCAAACCTATAGAAACACAGAATTCCTTACATTTTTTTGGTCAACTTATGTCTTTCCTTACCCTTGAGATCTTAAAATTTGTCAGGAAAAAATGCTAAAACATGTCTGGAAATCAGGGAATTTCACTTGGGGGAAACTTGTGGCAACCCTGACATCATCTTCTGTGTGTATTAGGCTTTGTCTGTTATGCCTTCTTATAGGGATTAGTTTAAGTTCTGATTTTTGGTCTTTCTACATGTCTCCATTCCATTGGTCTGTATTTGTATACCGTATTTACTCGAATCGAAGCCGCACTCGAATCTAAGCCGCACCTGAAAAATGAGACTCGAAATAAAGGAAAAAAAAAATTTCCCGAATCTAAGTCGCACATGAAATTTGAGACTCGAAATTCAAGGGGAGAGAAAAGTTTAGGCCGCACCTCCAAATCGAAACAAAGTTGGTCCATTGTAATATGAGACACAATTTAGGTGGAATGAATGACGATACAACCACAGTAGTTTGGTTCGAGTCGTAAGCTTAGCAGTTTTAAAGCTTTACCAGGTAGCCATTGCTATGCGTCAGGCACTCCGTCCGTATTATTACGGGTACCCTTCCTTTTTCACGTGCTTCGTCTGGTTTGAATCGATCGCTTATTTTGCTTTGATCTGATAAGTATCTTTTTTTTTTTAATAGGTGTTTACGTCACTCTAAGCTGAAAATGCATTACTGTACTGTGTCATGCATTGTTTGTCGCATTCTGATAGTGCGTATTTACGGCCTGTCGCCGCTCGCGGCATGGCTTGCTTTTGTGCGCGCTGCCGCCGCTTACAATTTAAAAAAAAAAGAGAGGAATCATGTCATTAGTGAAACAATGGCAAGAGACTGCTATTTGTTGTTACTTACACTGCTGCTTTCTTTGATAATGATCAACAAGAACCAAATACAGACTGCGTATGATAGAACATATTCTGAACGAGAGTTATGCGGAAATTTTTCTGCGTTTGAAAATCTTTGCGGCCGCTTCTTTAGTGCATCAAATTCTGCACAGAAATTAGAGTCATCTTAAATTTAAAATTCTAGTCAGTTGCCGTGCTTCATTTCTGACTGTACCACTATTAGCGTAAGAATAATACGAATGTAAACATGACACGATACCTATATTTTTACGCATTTGCTGTTGTCTCACTCTAGTTTCGTAGTTTATTAGGCAGACAGGATTTAAATGAGATAGCAGCAAACATGAAAGAATACATGGCAAAATGTTTATATTCGTATTATTCTTATGGTGAAGAGAATACTGCATGTGATTCACATTTCATCAGGTTCCTATTAGCAACCATCTCTTCTCACAGGTAGCAAAAATTCAGAACGTAGAGTTGGCCATATTGACAAACATCCCAAACAGTCTTGCCAGTCAGATTTTCGTAGTACATTGAAATTCTGCTACATTCGAAGATGAACAATACGGAATTTGTATTTACTTCGTTGGATAATGTATGAAAATACAGTGGTAGAAACTCGGGGCGAAGAAAAAAAGCTCGTCTTCGACCTTTTTTTTGTTAAAATTTATTAACTGACGCAGAGGTTTTGGCGCCAGTATTTATCTTTGTGCCTACAAAGCATGCCTGTGTACCGCTACATATATTCGACGGCAGAAGTTAGTTGTGGCGGCACCTACCATGATTTTTCAGAGCTTCCGCTTGCTTTGCACTCGATTCTAGGCCGCAGGCGGTTTTTTTTATTACAAAAACCGGAAAAAAGTGCAGCTTAGATTCGAGTAAATACGGCAGTACATTTTGTAGTCTGTCATCTTCCATCCTAATGACATGCTCTTTCCATTTCGTTCTGTATTCTCCAGTTCTTTTGTATAGATATATTAATCCTAATTGTGCTGTTATTTCTGTATTTTACTTTCGATCTTGCCTTATATGTCTTCCTACAAATCCAAGGGATCCCATTTCTGCATGCTAGATTCTTAGTGTATCCTTTTTTGTTGTTATCCAGGTTTCACTTCCATTCATTACAACTGGGAGTGACAAATGTTTTGTAAAATTTCAGAATTATCTCTTTCTGTACTTTTAGTTTGTGAGATAAGATGTGCCTTCTAGTACTATTCTTTTAATTTCTTTATCTTAAGTTATCAGATACATACAAGGTGTGTCTCAAAAGTCATGGAGTGTGAGTGTGAGTGTGAGTGTGAGTGTGAGTGTGTGTGTGTGTGTGTGTGTGTGTGTGTGTGTGTGTGTGTCAAATTAGCTGGGGGGGGGGGGGGGGACTTGGGGACTTTCCTCAGCTTTGTTGCTCCACACTCTAGACCAATATCTGCTCTGAGCATCAATGGTGCGACATGGGTATGATTATGAACAATGTTGGGCAATCAAATTCTGCACAAAGGCCAACAAAAAAACTCTAGAAATTCATGAACTGATTAGATAAGTCTACAAAGAGTCTGCTCTTTTGTATGTGCAAATTATGAGGTGGATGAAGTAGTTTAAGCAGGACCAAGAAGGGGTGGACAATGTCTTTGAACAGCCATCAACAAGCTAAACTGATGAAAATGTTACTCGTTTGCATGAGTTGTTGAATGCTGACCTTCGAATGAGTGTGCGGCTGTTAGTTGAAACTCTAAACATTCCGAAAAGTGTTAAAGTGTTGCTTGACATAGGTCTATCTCCTTGGCTTTCTGCTGCTCTTCCAGTCAGTCTCTGACACCCAACTGACTCTTCACATAGTGAGGTACAGACTTATATGTGTAGTAAATATTCTGTTATTGGGCCAATAAGTAATCAATTTATAATAATAATAATAATAATTTTATTATAGCTCAGTTGCCTCATACAAGTCTTTCAATTGGATGTCACTTCAGTGACTTGCGTGTCCCTAATCTACTCCAGTTAACCATCAGGGAATGAGGACATACAGTTTAATGTGTAATCTGAACCGCATGTCATTCCCGGTGATTCCTCATGTCATCAAGAGATGAAGGCTAGTATAAAATGCAGACTGCAAAATATGTGGTTTGACTGGTATTCAATCCCAGGACTTCTTGGTTTCCAGGCACACGCTTTACCACTAGACCATCAGGCCCGACAGACACTTTAAAAACTTCCTGCCATTCACTGTTTTTGTCTCAACTACAAAAATAAATGCACCATGTTTCAAAACTAGTTACTAATCTGTCAGATTAGTAATTCAAGTACATATTGAAGTAAATATTTGACATATAATGTGCAAATCAAAATTTACCTGTTGTGTGCTTGGGTAATGAAGGCTAATGAGGAATAATTGGTCATAAAACTGTGCAGAAGCCTATATTTCATAGTGTGTGTTTTTGTTTACAGTTTCAATTTCATTACATTTAAGGTAATTTATTTTTGACGAGGAACAAGAAATTTGCATGATGATGACAGGCACAAATAGGAAATCATAATGTAACAAAATCAAAAATTGCACTTCACAGGTATTGACTTATTTATAAGTTAACATGTTTCCTCATTCAGAAAAATTGGTCCAACATTAATTTTAACAAGTTTAATGTTATAGTTACATGGATGTAATGAAGCAAATGAGAAAGGACCCTGAAGAAGGTGAACGAAGCCAAGACAGTGAGATCGGTGCATGGGAATCTTCTGATAAACAAGTGGGTACTACATCACAAGGTAGCATCTCTTCTAGTGCCTGGACTTCTCGATCTTCAGGTATGTGTATTTTGGTAGTCATTTAATATTTTTATGACAAGAAGTGCATTCTGGTGTGTTGATCCTTTCTGGCTGTGATCAACAGCACACTGGTCTTTGAAATAAACTTACAAACTTCCATAAAAAATGTTCATAATAATTTTTTCCTTGTCACAAAGGGTTTAGTTGTGACAACAATACAACTTGTATTCCTTAGTCACAACTGCTTTACCTTATTCTTTTGACCTCATGGTCCCTCCAAAAAGATAAACTGTAATGGATAAAATGTCAAGATGATACTATGCAAAAGAAAGATGACCTCCAAAGATCAGTATAGCAGCTGAACAGAATATGCAAGAAATACAACTTTAAAATTTTTAGTAATAGAACAAAAATAATGACATTCTGGAAAAATATCTAGTAAGATCAAAAATTGTTTTGGGTAATTCAGTTGTAGAACAAGTGTCTCAAATCTCTTATTTAGGCTATTGTGTAAGTTTTGATTTTGATACTGATATTGTAAATAAGATACACAAATTCCAAGCTGTCTGTTGTACCATTAGCAGATCATTGAGTAAAAAAAATACAAAAAGAGACCATCACAAAAATCTATAAAGCATTGGTGGTGGTTCCTGTGTTATTCGATGAAAGCAAAAGCTGGATTACCACAAAATAAATAAATAAATAAATGCAAACAGCAGATATGAGGTTCCTAAAAAAGATGAAGGGCTGCACAAGAAGAGACATTATTATAAATGAAGACATTAGAACAGAATTAAATATTTTGAACACGAATAAAAAAAATTGAAATATATTGTGAAAATTGGAGATGACATCTTGTTAAAATGCCAGGCCATGGAATTCCCCAGAGATAATGAACCATAAGCCAAACGGGAAAAGAGGTATTGGAATTTCTCAAGAAAGATGGGAATGATTCTGTTTAAGGATTCAGAACAGGCCATGGCATAGTCACTGAAAGGATGATGATGATGATGATGATGATGATGATGATGATGATGAATATCAAATAGAATTGTCACCTAATGTCTTATTTAGTGACAGATAGGCAAGTAACTTTGAGAAGATAATGGGTAGGGCGAATGAATTCATTGCCATGCCCAAGATTGTGTGGTACCCCACTGAGTGAATAGGATGTACACTGCTTATGAAGGCAAATACTATCCTGTTGTGTGATTAAGAAGTTAAATTGAAATACCTTCATTGCAGAGTACTGCAATGTTTTTTGAACTTTACAAATTTTTCCCAGAGCACTTCAATAATTTGGCTCAATCAGATGTATGTCCAAAGGACAGCAGCACTATGACGACTCAGTATTTATTTAGCTTATGGCATATAACACATCATATAGAAAAGACATAAAAATCATAAGACACAGAAATAAAGAGTAGTCACAGTGTGTAACATATAGTTGTAAATATAAAAGTGTTTAAAAATAGTGTATATAACAAACAAAAGTTCACAAACAAACATCCAGATTTGTGACATAGTCTATTGCACTTTCAGTCGCGGTCAGAAACTCATTGGGGTCTCCTGCAAAACATCTCAGAGGGCAATCTTCCACGATGTGATGAATCGTCTGCCGGTCCGCACCGCAGTCACATCTCGGGGTGGTGATTTTACCCCACCTGTGGAGGCTGTCTGCACATCTGCCGTTATTTGTCCGAATTCGATTCAGGGTCGTCCAAGTTTTCCTTGGCAAATTGAATCCTGGTGGTTGGACATTGATGCATGGCATATTCTGCAGCTTTTGGGGCACAGATTATCTCCACCGCATTTTCCAGAGGTTGCCGTAATCCGAGTTGAGAGGATGCGTATTTTTTGCCTTTTTTAAAGAGGGGTGTCTTGAGCGCAATCTGTTCATCTCCAGGGCAGGAACATCCTTATGGATTGGGAGTTTCTCGTTGTTCAGCACTTTTCCATACTCGCGTAAGAGAGCATTCTCTCTGCGCAGGTCCGGTGGGGGAATGTTGCTCAGTATAGGTAGCCAGTGTAAAGGCGTTGGCTTTATTGTTCCTGATATCATCCTCATTGTGTAGTTTAGTTGAGCATCGATCAAGCCTGTGTGTTAACTGTTTAGCCATACCGGTGCGGCATATTCTGCTGTTGTGTAGACAAGTCCCAGAGCCGAAGATCTCAGTACAGCCGCGGAAGAGACCCACGTGGTCCCACATAGCTTCTGTATGATATTATTTCGAGTTTTAAGTTTTGCGGCTGTATTACGTAGGTGTTCCTTGAATGTTAGGGTTCTGTCAAAGGTGATGCCTAGATATCTTGGGTAATTATTATGGTTTAGCTGCCTGTTTTCAAAATGAACGTTGAGCTTTCTTTTTGCTTGGCCATTGTCGAGGTGAAAGCATGTCACCTCCGTTTTTGTCGCGTTTGGCCGTAATCTCCACCTTCGGAAGTAATCTCCCAGCTTTGTTAGATCCGCAGTTAATGTGTTTTCCGTTGCCTCCATTGATCTGCCTCTTGCAGCTATTGCCCAGTCGTCGGCATATCCGAATTTTTGAGAAGTGGTTTCAGGTAAGTCAGATATGTAGAGGTTAAACATCAATGGCGCCAGAACGGAGCCTTGTGGTAAACCATTGTTGAGCTTCATTTGGTCACTTTTTAAGTCGCCCATTATGACTCTGAAACTTCTATCTGTGAGCATGTTATCAATGAGGTTGGCCAGCTTATTACATGGTATGACCCGCAGCAACTTAAATATCAGGCCTTGTCGCCAAACGGTATCATAAGCGGCTGATAGGTCAATAAAGGCTACTGATGTTTTGAGTTTTTTCTGAAAGCTCGCCTCTATATGAGTTGCTAGGGAGAGGATCTGGTCGGTGCAACTGCGGTTGGGTCGAAAACCTGCCTGTTCGATCGGTACCACTTCTAGAATTTTTCCGCTTATTCTATTGTAGATGATGCATTCCAACAGCTTATAGACACAGTTCAGTAGAGCGATAGGGCGGTAGTTTTGGGGCATGTCATTAGGTTTGCCTGGCTTTAGTATCGCTATAATCTTTGCTCGTTTAAGCTGGTGTGGGATATTACCCAATTCTAAAATATCTGTTAAGAAGTTTGCGAGCCATGTTCTAGTATATTTTCCACAGTGAATTAGGAATTCCGGGTGGATGCCATCGAAGCCGGGAGCCTTGCCACTTTTGATTTTTGACAAGGCTGCTGCAACTTCTTCCGCTGTGATAGGCTGGGAAAATTCGGAGGTAGGCGATGCCCTTTGTTTTAAGGATCTTAATTCACGTTTGACGGTCGTGGTGTGTGTTCTGTCCCTTGGTGCTCTTGAGGTTCTAACTATGTGTGCGGCCACATTGTTAGGGGTTATCGGGTGGGTGTCTTTTATTTTACGTTTACTGCCTCCCAGGTTACGGAGTAGGGTCCATGCTTGCCTACTGGATTTAGTGAAATCTAGATTCTCCACAGTGTCCATCCATTTTTCCCGTCGAGCTGCGTCTAAGCTGTGCAACAGTTCGTCCGCGATTTCTTGGTTGTTGGTTTCGGTAAATTCCTGGTACAGGTCTTCGCATCTCTCATTTCAGCCAGGGATGTACTCTTTCCGGTAGCCTCTGGGTACATTCCTCTTAGCCGTGGCGATGACTGCTCCCACAAATCTGTCATAGTTGTCCTTAGTCGGGGGTATCCAACCTAGACACTTGTCAAGGTTTTCTGCAAAGGTGGCCCAGTCTGCCTTCTGGAAATTCCATCGTGGGCGAGGAAAGGATTTTATGATTGGGATGTTAATTCCGACTTTTAAAGATAACAGGGCGATGCTGGCTATGTGGGAAATCAGACAGGACTTCACGAGTTGCGGCTAGCGGTTGGTTGTTTTTGTTTTTTGTGACAAAACATAAATCAGGGTTATAATCTCGTCTCCATGCTGCTGATCGAAATGTTCCACGGTCCTTGGCGTTGAAAATCAGGTTAGTCTCCTCACTCCAGCTCATCAGGGATTCACCGTTCTGGTCGTTTCGTGTGTACTTCCAGTTCTCATGGTGACTATTAAAGTCTCCTAGGTAGATAGCAGGGTGGGGATATTCTTGGAGTACTTCTGGAGGCCATGGACAGCCGGGAGGCTTATAGATGTTAACTATAGTGGTCTCGCCAATTTTGACAGCAACTTCATGTATTTTGTTGTCTGTAGATATCTTACACAGGGAAGCATTTTCTATCTTATTTCATATGTAGGTTGCCACGCCGTAATTGCGGTGATAGGTGGCTCCCAGTATCTCGAATCCAGGGATTTTTCCTCTAGAGGCCAGCTGATCTATGTTTTCCGCATGAGTCTCTTGTATCGAGACTAAGTCGATTTTGTTCTGAGTGAGAACTCTCTGGAGAAATTCACATTTGCTCCTACTTATGCCTTCAATGTTTAGGTGGCACACTCGGAGGCACGGTCCGAGTGTTCTAGTCAATTCTTCATTGTTCATTTGGTCGGTATCATTCATGATGTGTTTACCAGGAGATCCAGCACAGGATTATCTGGATTATCTGGTTGCCTTTAGTGCTAGTTCATTTAGCGTTACCCAGGGTGCACGTGTAGTATTCTACTACGGACGCGAACTAGCCTTACACTCAGTAGAATAGTTCATACACAACTTTTGGTGCACATGTCACTGTTATGTCTTGTAGAAGGGAATTAAAGACGAATTATATATAAGGAAGCATTAATGCCACTCAAGACTTTATAAATTATGAACTGCACCTGACTATTTCCGAAATTTCTTCAGCATTTGGAGTAATTAATGAAGTGTTTGCCATTATCAGAATCTCAGCTTGAAGACTTGTGTACATATAAGTATTGGGAATAGACAAAAAAGAAGAATTTTGCTTGTGTTGTGACTAAAAGAGAAACATGTCTGTGCTTGAACCCAATCTGAATTTTTTTGCATTTGGAAAACTTTGGAAGACATCCAGCTACTCCAATAAGAAATTAAGAAATTAAATTGAAGTACCTTCATTGGAGAGTACTGCTATGTTCTTTGAACTTTACAAATTTTTCCCAGAGCACTTCAATAATTTAGCTCAATCAAATGTATGTCCAAAGGACAGCAGCACTATGATGACTCAGTAGAATAGTTCATACACAACTTTTGGTGCACATGTCACTGTTATTTCTTGTAGAAGGGAATTAAAGAAACAGCTAATTTTATATAGATTGAGACATTATGTGGAAGCATTGCTAATTTAATATAGATTGAGACATTGTGTGGAAAAATAATATGCATTTTGTGCCTTTTAATTATATTTAATGAATCTGTAATAGAAGATGTAATTTCTTTTGATCTACAGTATAGTGATAAAAACTGGAATGGCTAGAGAGAGAGAGGAGAGGCAGATCACTACACCAAATGAACAAGCATAGAAAATCCATGTCGTGAGAATACTTAAAGGAGAAGGAAAGATGTACCTCAAATGTGAAACTGTCAATGTTGACATGTTAATAGAATGAGAATATGGGAGAAACCCAAGAAAACATGAGCAGCTTACATAAGCATCAATATAATATCCGTAGTTCTACAAACTGCTTTTAGTCTAATACTGTACATTTAAAAGACAGTAATTTACAGTGCAAATATTATACTGTAACTTCACTATTACCCTTTAGCTCCACTTATACTACTGTGATGCAGCAGTGAAATATGTCTTACGCTGTTAAAGAAAAGCAGACCATTCACTTTTAGGTGTTTTTTGGGAATCCAGGAGTATCACAAATTTAGGTTATCTACTGTTCAGTACAGTATCCACAGATTATTCTACATTCTTTGAATAACTTATGCTGATGGAAAATTCTTTGTGGAGAATACCATGTGGTAATATAGACTCCCTGTAGATCTCATATTTATTTCAATTTTTTTTTCCCCAACTGCATCAGTTGCTTTGCCATGCAAAAATGGGTGCTTTAGCAATGCCCAGAAATCACTTTTCCCAATTTCAGCAAAGAAGCACACACAGAAATGAAATCGGTGCATAAGGAATGCCCTTTTAGTTGTTATCATTGTTTTTGTGAAACAGTTTAAAATCGAAAGCACTGAGCTTCTTCACCATTGGTATTAATATCGTCTGCAATAGTAATACTACAGGTAACCAATGAGACCTCTTATCACTGTTCAACATCCTCCAAAGCCCTTGCAGTGATTTCTTTTTAAAGTGGGATGGTTTTCTATTACATCTTGTATGGGCTGTTTGACAATTTGGGATGTTGCATTGGTTTTTTTTTTTTTTCTAAAAATTATAGTAAGATATGACAGAAGTGCCCATTTTATGCCTGCTAATGTTTTTACATTTGGTATGAAGTGTGACAGAGCTATGTACTAGCAAAATACCATAAAGCTCACCATTAAGGAAGCAATGGTACAGCTTTATTTGTATATGAAGGTATGCAAGTGCATAAACAGGTTCTGAAAATTGTTAAAGAAAACAGGCGAAGAAACGTAATTCAGAATTAAGTCAAATAAGCCATATAGTATACACAGTAGGAATTAAAAGTAATATCAAAAGGAAAGTGATGCAGTTCATACTGCAGAGTAGTACAAATGAACTACAAGAATATGTTTGATGAAATACAAGATCATTAATGTTTATTTTTTGAACACAACTTTGCTATTGTTATCTTTTTGACTTTATACCGTGTTTCATTGCTGCCCCCCACCCTTCTGCAGTCCCCCAAACCACAACTCCCTGGCCAGTGTGTTATTGTGTCTTCTTCATTGCCTCATTTGCGATTTACATAAATCCATAAATACATCATCCATGTCCTTCCTTCTGAGAGCATTTGAGCTCTTCCATCCAAATTTGCTGTTTGCAGATTCACTTTTTATGATTAGGTAAAGTAGCTTTCCACTGTAACATAATTTAGTTTCTTGCTGTTCCCATGAACGTGATCCACCTTGTCTGTATCCTTCAGTTATTTTATTTTATTTTATTTTATTTATTTATTTATTTTTTCAAATTACTTGTGAATCCATGTTTCTAAACTTTCATATATCTAAAAAGAAAGATGATGAAACTTACCAAACAAAAGCGCTGGCAGGTCGATAGACACACAAACAAACACAAACATACACACAAAATTCTAGCTTTCGCAACCAATGGTTGCCTCGTCAGGAAAGAGGGAAGGCTCTTTCCTGACGAGGCAACCATTGGTTGCGAAAGCTAGAATTTTGTGTGTATGTTTGTGTTTGTTTGTGTGTCTATCGACCTGCCAGCGCTTTTGTTTGGTAAGTTTCATCATCTTTCTTTTTAGATATATTTTTCCCACGTGGAATGTTTCCCTCTATTATATTCATATCATTTCTAAACTTTCATATTTATTCTGCTGTGGTATTCTACCAATTAATTTATTTTGTTCTTCTCCATGTTGGTGAAATTTGTCAGCTCATGATGCACATTTCTGAAAGGTATATGACTGAAATGTTAAGAGAAGAAAAAAGCTTTCTGCAGCTGCAAACCAAAATTTAATTGACCATCTGTGCAAGAGTTCATTTCTTTCACTTGTATACAGTGTGTTCATTTTAGGCAGTGAAATATCTTGAAAACTATACACTGAATAAAAAAAAGTTATAATTCCAATTATACCACACCTGATCCCACTCCACCACTTGCATGGGTGGTGGAGACAACTTCGAAGTATTCAATGGAAACCCCATTTTTATTGCAGATTATGATGCTATGGCAATATCTACATACATTTTGTCTGAATCATTTTCTTCATTTTGCCACAAATGGCGCTGCAATTGAAGGAATAGAAATGGGTACACGATCATAATTTGAATGCTACTCAATGGTCCTTGAATATCTAGTGGCACATAGGAGCGCACGTCCATGCTGCAATAGTAGGACAAGCCATTATTTCATAACTTCTAATTGGAAACCCCATTTGCAATGTTGTATTTCTCTGACATATCGAACAGGGGACCACGCGTTGCACCACTGTGAACATGGCTCGAGGTGAATGCTACTCTACTTTTCCATTTAGAGTTTAGCAATCAAACATAGTACGGCCAAATTCAGTACACTTAGTGATCCATTTTTCAAATGACCGTACTCAGTACAGAAACATATCTCCAGAAATGTCAGCACAGGTGTTTCTAATGCAGTCGACCATGCTTTCATGGCCTGTTGGTGTTTGCTGATACATTTTATCTTTTAAATACCCCCACAGAATGAAATTCCGTGATGTCAAATCTGGTAACCTAGTGGGCAAATTAATAGGGCCATCTCTGCCAATCCACTGACGAGTGTAAACGTGGCCTGATACCTGTGTGCTTCAGTTGTGTAATGCTCTGGACAACCATCATCCAGCAACCATATATTTTGTCGAAAGTACAGGGCAACATCTTGCACTAATACTGATAGTTCTCGTTTCTGAAACATTAGATATTTATTCCCATTCAATACGCCATTGATAAAATATGAACCAATGAGTTTGTTCCCCATGATGCCACACCATATGTTAACTGACCAGGGACGTTGATGGTCAACTTGCCATCGGAGATCGTCTATGCTCTAGTAATGCGTGTTATGCTGATTAACACTACTATGGTTTGTGAATGTAGACTCATTGGAAAATAGTACCTCAGCAAAGAATGTGGTATGTGGTATGTGGTTTATTCATCTCGTTACTTACAATTTTCAAATCATTTGATTTGATGTACAGGAGACATGTCAAGGTTTACAAAAGAAACTTTTTTCACTTTTTTAAGAGAAATACAAAAGTTTACATTATATTTTACATTTCTAAGTTACAGCTACACATGTACATAAAAAAAATTACATGTAATACAATCCCTGTGTTCAGATTGTGAAGCTGTCCTCAATGAATTCATCGACAGAATAATAACACTTTTCCACCAGAAGAGTAAAGAGCAATCTTTTCAGTGAACCAATCTCCATTTTAAATATATTACTGCCTTTTATTTTATTGAAAATTTTTAACCCCATATACTCTGGCGTTTGGGCATAAAGTTTTAAACGATGTGTTGGAAGCTTGAAGTTATCTCTGTGGCGAGTGCTGTAGTTGTGATCAAAACGCAAAGTGTCTAGTGTATGTTGATTTCTGTATAGGAACACCACCATCTCATATATGTAAAGTGAGGGTATAGATAGTATTTTTAAATTTTTTAACAGTGGTCGACAGGATTCCCGTTTTTTTGCAACACACGTGTTTTTAATTACTTTCTTTTGTAATACTAGGAGCTTAGTGACATTTGCTGAATTTCCCCAGAAGATTATGCCATAACAAATAACTGACTCAAAGTAGCAGTGATGTTTATCTTTCTGGTATCCATGTTTGTGGCACCTGACAAAATACGCATTGCAAATGCTAAGTTGTTCAGTTTATTTGCTAAGTAATCTATGTGTACCTTCCAATTTAAATTTTTGTCAAGATTTAGGCCTAAGAACTTCACGTGGTTTGCTTCTGTGATATCCTGATCATTGCAAGTTATCTTTATTTCACTCCTTTCTACTGATTTAGCTTCAAATTGCATAATTTTGGTTTTAGTTACATTTAGCTTTAGTCCATTTTGACAGAACCAAGATTCAGGTTTTTCTAAAGTATTTCCCCCTGTGGGTTCGGGGGTAAGAATAGGCCCGCGGTATTCCTGCCTGTCGTAAGAGGCGACTAAAAGGAGTCTCAAACGTTTCGGCCTTCTGTGATGGTCCCCTCTTGGGTTTGACCTCCTTTTTTCTTCCAAATTTCTGTCGTCAGTGCGTGCCATTTGGGGAAGGACACCTTACGTGGTGTTTTTGTATTGGTCCATCATGCTCCACCATCTTGCATGTTACCTATTGTCGTGTGGGGGGGACTACGCCCAACATCTTCTGGGTGGTCTCCTTCTCGCCTTGTGCGCACTCTTCTTCTTAGCGCCTACGACAACTGTGGACCCTTTACACGCCTAAAATCCAGCACGGTAGCCAGTCCGTTGTGGTGGGGTCGTCATGTACCCTCTTGGTGGTAGCCCCCTGACCACGCAGGGATCGCACTACAGATGCCTGAGCTGTTTCCTCCCCATGCATGCCAAGGAGTATGTGCCCATCTTGTCTGGGGCACGGGGACTCCGGGCAACGGGATATCGGCCAGGTACCCGTTGCTTTGGCTGGGTGGCGCCCTTGGGGAGAGCCCTCGTTCGGAGTAGGTGGCATCTGGGCGGATGTGGCGCAATGAAGCGCAATAAATCACATCAAGCTGGTGGTCGCACGGCCACCAGCGTCTCTAAGCGAGGTAGAGTCGACTTCGATGCTGCGCAGTATGACCCTCAGACGTTCCCCTCATTGGCTGCGCCATGGGAGGGACGCGGATCTAGTGCCAAGCGGGAGCCTTACGTACCGCAATACCTTGTCTGCAGCAGGACTGATGGTGACTCCTTTCTTCCGACGAAGCCTATGTTTTTTGTGGAACACCTGGAGGATAAGTTTGGGGAAGTGGCGGGGTTGTCAAAAATGAGGAATGGGTCCATCCTCCTCAAGACGTCCTCCCCAGCCCAGTCACGAGCGTTGCTCTTGTGTGATAAGCTGGGTGACGTCCCTGTTACCGTCACTCCCCACAGTAGCGTAAATATGGTCCAGGGGATTATTTACCATCGTGACCTCTTGTTGCAATCCGATGACGAGCTGAGAGCCGACTTGGAACGACGTGGTGTGCATTTTGTCCGTCGTGTCCATCGAGGACCCAAGACAAACAGGGTGGCCACCGGTGCCTTTATCTTGGCCTTTGAGGGTGATGTCTTGCCCGAGAAGGTCAAGGTGATGGTTTACCGTTGCGACGTCAAGCCATAGGTGCCTCCCCCGATGCGGTGCTTCCAGTGCTGGAAGTTTGGGCATATGTCCTCCCGTTGCCCATCCAGCGCTACATGTCGAGATTGCGGACGCCCCTCTCATCCTGATTCTCCATGTGCACCTCCGCCTGTATGTGTTAACTGTGGGGAGCACCACTCTCCATGCTCGCCGGATTGCCCCGTTCTTCATAAGGAGCGGAAGATCATGGAATTTAAGACCCTGGACCGGCTTACTTATCGAGAGGCTAAACAGAAATATGAAAGGTTGTATCCTGCTTCCCTTCGAACATCTTATGCTGCAGCCACGTTATCGTCGCCCGCACGAGCGACTGTTGTCGCTTCATCTGTGCCGCCTTCAGTGGGCCCTCGGGGCCATGTATCTCTGTCTGCCCCCCTCGTGCCTGGGGGCAAGCCTTCCTCTCTTGCCCCCTTAGCAGTTGGGGGCAAACCCTCTTCTGTCGCTCCCCCCAAGCTTACTTCGGGAGTGACATCTGCTCCACAACCGGGAGGCTCGATTCCTCCCCCTCCTTCTCCGGCGGCGTTGCCTCCGCCGGTTCCTCTCTCGCGGAAGGGGTCCCTCGGGGCTCTCCCTTCCTCCGTTTCTTCTCCTTCCCAGCCAGATGTCAGCCAGTGGCTGAAGGTTCCGCCACCTGCTGGTCGTAGGGCTTCTGCGTCGTCGTCAGCCTCCGACGCTCCTTCAGAGAAGCTCTCCCAGCCCTCTCACCCTAAGGGCAGACGCGAGAAGAAGGAACGGAATGTGTCCAAGAAGAAGGACGTTCCGGCGGTTTCAGCACCGCCTGCTGTACATAGTCCTGGCTCCGGGGATGAGGTGGAGATCCTCGCCTCTGCCGCGGATCTCGCCCTCACGGAACCCTTGGGGGCCTCTCCTATGGACTCAGCTGACTCTCCCCCAGTGGCGGCGGTTGGCTCTGAAGCGCTGTCTGCCTCTTAGTCGCATTCACGCCCTCCCAGTCCCTTCCTGCTTCCATTCTCCAATGGAACTGCGGCGGTTATTTCCGCCACCTGCCAGAACTCCGGATGCTTCTGAGTGATTCCCCTGTTCTCTGCATTGCTCTGCAGGAAACTTGGTTTCCTGCACTGCGGACCCCCGCCCTTCGCGGTTATCGGGGATACTATAAGAACCGTGCTGCCTGTCAACGAGCGTCAGGTGGGGTTTGCCTCTTTGTTCACCACTCTGTCTGTAGCTCGCCAGTACCCCTTCAGACGCCTTTAGAGGCAGTTGCTGCCAGGGTTGAGCTCTCGCCGGCTATTACTGTTTGCTCTGTTTACATTCCTCCGGATGGGGAGCTCCCCCGCCATGTCTTGGCTGCGCTGCTGGCTCAACTCCCGCCACCATTGCTGCTTCTGGGCGATTTCAATGCCCACAACCCTCTATGGGGTGGGACTGCCTCTGATGACCGCGGTCGGGCCGTGGAGCATGTGTTGGCTCAGCTCGACCTTAGCCTCTTGAACACCGGTGCTCCCACGCATTTCAGTGTTGCCCATGGCTCGTTCTCGGCCATCGATCTCTCTCTTTGCAGCCCCGGACTTGTCCCATCCCTCCACTGGAGGGTGCACCCTGACCTGTGCGGTAGTGACCATTTTCCCATCTATTTGTCACTACCCCAGAGTCGTTCTTCTGGGCGCCTGCCCCGCTGGGCTCTCCACAGGGCAGACTGGCCGACTTTTACTTCTGCTGCTGCCTTTGCGTCTCCCCCACAGGGTGACATTGACGAGGTGGTCCGTGTTTTAACCACATCCATAATTTCAGCGGCCGAGGCTGCCATCCCCCGATCTTCTGGCCTCCCTCGGAGGAAGGCTGTACCCTGGTGGTCGCCGGAGATTGCTGAGGCTATTCGCGACCGTAGGCGGGCTCTCCAGCGTCATAGGCGGCACCCGTCTCTGGAGACCCTCATCGCCTTTAAGAGGCTCCGTGCCTTCGCCCGTCGTCTTATTGCACGGCGTAAGCAGGAGTGCTGGGAGCGGTATGTTTCCTCCTTGGGCTCCCGTGTCTCCCCGTCGCTCGTGTGGTCCCGGATACGGCGGATTTATGGCCACCAGATCCCTGTGGGTGTCCCTGGGATCTCTTTGGACGGCGCTGTGTGCACGGACGCTGCCGCCATTGCTGAACACCTTGCTGCGCACTTCGCTAAGAGCTCTGCGACTACATCCTATCCCTCCGCCTTTCGCTCTCTAAAGGAGCGAGCCGAACGGACGCCGTTCTCATTCCATATGCGTCATTATGAAACATACAATGCTCCTTTCAGCGAGAGGGAACTCCTCGCTGCCCTCGCCGATTGCCCTGATACAGCACCAGGACCGGACTGCATCCACGCGCAGATGCTGAAGCATCTCTCTAGGGACTGCCAGAGACACATGCTCACCATCTTTAACCGCATTTGGAGCGAGGGCGTGTTCCCGTCGCAATGGCGAGAGGGTCTTATTGTCCCCATCGTGAAGCCCGGTGCGGACCCACTGGCGGTGGACAGCTATCGTCCCATTACCCTCACCAACGTTTTGTGCAAATTGCTCGAACGTATGGTGGGGCGGCGTTTGTGTTGGGTCCTTGAGTCGCGCGGTCTCCTCGCTCCATCCCAGGGTGGCTTCCGTCGGGGCCGGTCTGCCGTGGACAATTTGGTGCGGCTGGAATCTGCTGTCCGTACGGCTTTTGCCCGACGTCAGCACCTTGTTGCTGTATTTTTCGATCTGCGGAAGGCGTATGACACCACATGGAGGCATCACATCCTCGCCACGTTGCATGGGTGGGGTCTTCGTGGTCGGCTCCCGGCTTTTCTTCAAAGCTTTTTATTGCGCCGCTCTTTCCGGGTGAAAGTCGGTGCCACCTCTAGTTCCTCTTATATACAGGAAAATGGGGTCCCGCAGGGCTCGGTGTTGAGCGTCTCGTTATTTCTAGTGGCCATTAATGGTCTGGCTGCAGCAGTGGGGTCGTCGGTGTCTCCTTCTTTGTATGCCGACGACTTCTGCATCTCATTTAGCTCCACAACTACGGGAGTCGCCGAACGCAGGTTGCAAGTCGCCGTTCGCAAGGCAGCATCATGGGCTCTGGCTCATGGTTTTCAGTTCTCTGCTGCCAAGACTCGGGTTATGCACTTCTGCAGGCGTCGGACGGTCCACCCTCATCCTGACCTTTACCTCGACGGCCACCTGCTTGAAGTGGTGGACACTTGCCGCTTCTTGGGACTCGTGTTTGATGCCCGGCTCACATGGGTTCCTCATGTTACTCAGCTGAAGCAAAAATGCTGGCGGCACCTCAACGCCCTCCGCTGCCTTAGCCACACGTCTTGGGGTGCAGATCGCTGCACGCTACTGCAATTGTACCGAGCCCTTGTGCAGTCCCGGCTTGATTATGGGAGCCTGGCCTATGGGTCTGCGTCACCCTCAGTGTTGCAGTTGTTAGACCCCATACATCACTGTGGGGTTCGGCTTGCAACTGGCGCTTTTCGCACCAGCCCCGTGGATAGTCTACTGGTGGAGGCCGGGGTTCCCCCGCTGCGGATTCGCCGCCATCGTCTGCTCGCCGACTATGCTGTCCACGTACATTGCTCACCAGGCCATCCCAATCGTCGCCTGCTTTTCCCTGCCTTGGTCCACCACCTGCCCGAACGGCGACCTCGGTCTGGGCTTTCCGTAGCTGTCCGTGTCCAGTCCCTGCTGTCAGAACTGGGGTCATTCCCTCTTCTGCCTCCCTTCCGGGTCCGTACACCTACGCCTCCCTGGTGTTTGTCCCGGCCGTCCGTCCATCTGGATTTGGCACAGGGACCTATGGACTCGGTTCCGCCTGTGGCCCTCCGTCGCCGTTTTCTTGCGCTCCTCGACTCATTTCCGGGCTGTGAGCCTGTCTACACGGATGGTTCCCTGGTTGATGGTCGCACTGCCTACGCTTTTGCCCACGCTGCCCATGTTGAGCAACGCTCCATGCCGGCTGGCAGCAGTATTTTTACTGCAGAGCTGGTGGCCATCTTGCGAGCTCTTGAGCATATGCGTTCCTGCTCAGATGCGTCCGTCGTCATCTGCAGTGACTCCCTGAGCAGCCTCCAGGCCATCGACCGCTGCTATCCCTCTTCTCCTCTGGTGTCCTCTATTCGGGAGTCTGTTTCCACCATTACCCACTCTGGTCGTTCGGTGGTTTTTGTTTGGACGCCAGGTCACGTTGGCATCCCGGGGAACGAACGTGTTGACAGGCTGGCCAAAGGGGCGATAGACGCCCCAGCTTTGGAGATCGGCCTTACGGCTTGCGACCAGCAGCTGGTGTTGCGCCGTAAGGTACTTGGGATGTGGGCTGCTGAGTGGCGTGGCATGACAGCCCCGAATAAACTACGGGCTGTCAAGGGGACGACCGATGTGTGGCGTTCCTCCCTGCGGGCTTCTCGCAGGGACTCGGTAGTCCTGTGTCGGCTGCGCATCGGCCATACCTACCTGACGCACGGCCATCTGTTACGTCAGGAGGATCCCCCCTTGTGTCAGTGTGGGTCCCGGCTGACGGTCGGCCACATTTTGCTGGAGTGTCCTCGACTGCGCACACTCCGGCAATCTTTTAATCTCCCGGGCACTTTGGCTTTGGTTTTATCCGACGATGCCTCCATGGCTGATACCGTTTTAAATTTTATCCGTGGTAGTCCGTTTTATGGTTCGATTTAGGGAAGTCCTGCGCCTTTCCCTTTCTGTGTCTATTGTCCTTGTGTCTGTTGCTGTTCTGGTGTGCCGTGAGATGGTTGACTCTTTCCCATTTTTGATCTCATGGTCAGTCAACCAGTCTCCGGCCATCTTCCTTTCTTCTGTTTCTTTCTGTCTGGTGTTCCTCTGTCCTGTTCTTGTCTGTAGTGTTTGTTGCTGAATTTGTGTGCTTTTAGCGCCTGGGGGGACGTCTCCTCCCCCTTTGGTTTTTATCTGCTTCGTAGATTTTCGGCTCGCCTCATTTTGGAATGGGGGACTGATGACCTTCGCTGTTTAGTCCCCCTTAAACATACCAACAACCACCACCTCTAAAGTATTTTTGGCTTTTTCTGGAATATTTTCAGATACCTCATTTTCAATTAGAACTGATGTATCATCAGCAAATAAGACTGAATGAACATCAATAGCAAGTGGTAGGTCATTTACGTAAAAAAGAAACAGATAGGGGCCCAATATTGAACCTTGTGGGACTCCTTGGGGAACTGTTTTCCAGTCTGATGAATAATTGGTTCCATTTGAAGTTAAAATTACTCTTTGTTTCCTACCTGACAGGCAAGAGCTAAACCATTTTAAAGCAGTGTCTCTGATTCCATACATCTGTAATTTGTGGAGGAGTAATGCATGGTTCACTGAATCAAAAGCTTTAGTCAGATCACAGAATATACCTGTGACCTTTCTACCTTTATCTAACGTGGAGCATATTTTTTGGATAAACTCTTTTATAGCATTCACAGTGCTTTTACCCTGTTGGAATCCGAACTGGTTTTTAAAAATTATATCATTTACAGTAAGAAAGTTATTAATTTGTTTTGCTGCAATCTTTTCAAACACTTTAGAGAAGACCGGCAAGAGAGAGATAGAGCGGTAATTCCCCATATCTTCTGTCGATCCTTTCTTGAATAGAGGTTTGATCTCACCATATTTCAATACCTCTGGAAAGCATCCCTGTTCAAAAGATTGATTTATAATAGTTGACAGTGGTTGGGAAATAATCTCGTACACATACTTGATTACAGATGTTGTTATTTCATCCCACCCATGTGAGGCTTTGTTTTTTTAGAGACAATATTTCCTTTTCCACATCCCTTTGGGTGATTTTTCAAATTGTTTAAAAGATGTGTTCTGGCTGTTTTGGAATGTGAGGGTCGTTTGCATTTGTTGATGTCCCATTTACGAAACACTATGTGGTCACGGAAATTGATGAGATGAAGTTCTTGATGCAGTGACACTTGATATGGATGATACTTATGACAATGCAGTATAATGACAATACTCCCTGCAGACATACTGGTATCATGGTGTAATTGCCGGATGCTTATCTGTGGGTTGTGGTGCACTGTTGCTAGTACTGCTATTTCATTAGCTTCCCCTGTAACACATTTGCTTTGTTTCCTTTTGCCGGTCTGTATGCTTCCATCAGACATAAAGGCATTCTCAATCTTATAAAAGAACGAAAGAGAGCGAACTTTCTCTGGAAACCTCTTGGCATACAAGGCAATAGCAGCCTCACCATTTCTCCTCCATAAATAAGGATTATTTCAGTTTTTTCTTCTATGGTAGCAACATTCATCGTCCATTTGCATGTCTGTTCTTCGAATGGTAGGTAGGTGTGCAGGTGATAAACACTGTGCAAGTATTGTAACATTGAGAGCCGCTATCTGTTCTATGTCTGTATGATGTGTGAGCTCCAGTCACAGTGTACTGCCTGGTAGTATACGTCGTAGTTAGCTACTCCGCCACAGTGGCACGTAGGGTAGTCTCTGTTTGATATGTCAGAAGAATACAACTTTGCGAATGGGCTTTCCAATTAGTAGTTATAAAATACTGGCCTGTCCTACTCTAACAGCATGAAGACAGGGTTCCATGTGCCATTGGATATTCAAGGGCCATTGGGTAGCTTGTCATAAATTATGATTGTATACCCATTTCTGTTCCTTTGACTGCAGCTCCATCTGTGAAGAAATGAAGAAAATTCTTAGACACAAAACATGTAAATTTTGCTGTAGAATCATAATCTGCAATAGAAAACGGTGGTTCTCATTAAAGATTTCGTAGTCTCCCACCACCACCACCACCACCACCACCACCACCACCACCCAACCACGGGTTGGCATGGCGGGTTGAGTGTGGTATCATTGGATGTCCCTCTCCGAAACAAACAAATGGGAATCACAACTTTTTTTGGTCCAATGTGTAGTTTTTGAGTATTTCAGAGTCTCCAGTTGAAATGAACACACCATTAGTGACCTTTATCTTGAATATTTAATGACAAACTTTTATTACATACCTTCTACAGGTTATTGTGTTTCTACACACTCCTTATTTTTTAAATTTCTACTCATGTCTTTAATGTTTTTACCTTCAGCTTCACTATAATTTTCCGAGATCTTACACCAGAGGATTTCTCTGTTGGGCAAGGCAAATTTTCTTTCATTATATGAGTTTTGTGATGTTTCTTTGTAACATAATGTATTTCACAGCTGTGGACTTGTTTCTTCGGCGGATTGTTACTGGTGTTTCAGTTTATGGACTTGTCCATATTCTGTTACTGTAATTTTTTCATTTACTTAATAACTTTCCACTTCTTATGTCGTATTTGCATTTCTGTATCCAGTCTGTAGTGCAACTGTACTTGTTTTAATGCAGAAAAAAAGTTATTGAAGTTAATGTGTTTTGCAGTCAACTTTTATTTTCTTCTTCACAAATGTGATTTGGAATTCTGTAACCATGTCATTAATGTATTTGGAAAAGTAAAAGCAATATCTGTGTCAATCATTGTGAGAACTAATCAGTTTTAGAAGTGTTTGGACACAAAGAAATGTAATTGAGATGTCCTTTGAAAGAGATAGCTCTGCCACACAAAAACAAAAGTGAAGTACAGACAGTTTTCTGTACTGTTCATAAACATTGTTGTTTGTGCAATGGGGAAGAATTTTATTATTCAGTAGGCTGTAGTTGTCTCATTTAGAACAGATAACGCTAAAAATATTTTAGTCATCTGCTGTTTGATTGTGTGATCATATTTGCTGGTACCGTATAAAGAGAATTTGTTAAAAATAAACTTTGTATAAAATAAATGCTATTATTTTACTGACTGTTCTGTGACTCATCTCAGAACTCTGAATAATAACTGATTCACATCTGAGAAATGTATGATAAAATACTAGCCATTGCTCATAAAAAAAAGTGCACTGATCTCATTAATTTCTTTTCCACGCTAGTGGGAGTTTTGTAATGTTGATATTGGTCTCATTCTAGGGAACTAGTTATTAAATGGAGGAAAGATAAATAGTGGTAACAATCTATAGGTGTAAATTAATAGTTATTGCCATTTTTAACTTTTGTGGCATGGATTTCTCTCTCATCGGGCTACTCAATTATTATGTTAACTTGAATGCTTCAAAGTGTCTGCCTTACAAAAAGCAGGAAAAGTGTCTAGAGCAGAGACAAAATCACCAGTGACACAGAAGCAGCATCAGTCTGGATGTACTACGAACACAGTTCCTTCTGCAGCTACTACTCCAGGTTCTGCTACACCTAGTCCTGGATCTGCATGTGATTCTGCTGTGGGTGTTGCAGCAACCAGCTCCTCTGCACAGGCAACGTCATCAAGGAATTCACAACTTAGCACGGTACTATTAATTAAAAGCTGTGTACAATATATTATTGGTTGCAATCTCTCTCTCTCTCTCTCTCTCTCTCTCTCTCTCTCTCTCTCTCTCTCACACACACACACACACACACACACACACACACACACATACACACACAAACAAACAAAACTGTTCATGTTTCCATTTTGCAACAAATTAGATAATGTTTATATTGCATGCAGATGGTTATCGATGTAACTGTAACACGTGTTGTTGTTGTGGTCTTCAGTCCTGAGACTGGTTTGATGCAGCTCTCCATGCTACTCTATCCTGTGCAAGCTTTTTCATCTCCCAGTACCTACTGCAACCTACATCCTTCTGAATCTGCTTAGTGTATTCATCTCTTGGTCTCCCTCTACGATTTTTACCCTCCACGCTGCCCTCCAATACTAAATTTGTGATCCCTTGATGCCTCAGAACATGTCCTACCAACCGATCCCTTCTTCTGGTCAAGTTGTGCGACAAACTTCTCTTCTCTCCAATCCTATTCAATACTTCCTCATTAGTAATGTGATCTACCCATCTAATCTTCAGCATTCTTCTGTAGCACCACATTTCGAAAGCTTCTATTCTCTTCTTGTCCAAACTATTTATCATCCATGTTTCACTTCCATACATGGCTACACTCCATACGAATACTTTCAGAAATGACTTCCTGACACTTAAATCAATACTGGATGTTAACAAATTTCTCTTCTTCAGAAACGCTTTCCTTGCCATTGCCAGCCTACATTTTATATCCTCTCTACTTCGACCATCATCAGTTATTTTGCTCCCCAAATAGCAAAACTCCTTTACTACTTTAAGTGCCTCATTTCCTAATCTAATTCCCTCAGCATCACCCGACTTAATTAGACTACATTCCATTAACCTTGTTTTGCTTTTGTTGATGTTCATCTTATATCCTCCTTTCAAGACACTGTCCATTCCATTCAACTGCTCTTCCAAGTCCTTTACTGTCTCTGACAGAATTACAATGTCTTCGGCGAACCTCAAAGTTTTTATTTCTTCTCCATGAATTTTAATACCTACTCCGAATTTTTCTTTTGTTTCTTTACTGCTTGCTCAATATACAGATTGAACAACATCGGGGAGAGGCTACAACCCTGTCTTACTCCCTTCCCAACCACTGCTTCCCTTTCATGTCCCTCGACACTCATAACTGCCATCTGGTTTCTGTACAAATTGTAAATAGCCTTTCGCTCCCTGTATTTTACCCCTGCCACCTTTAGAATTTGAAAGAGCGTATTCCAGTCAACATTGTCAAAAGCTTTCTCTAAGTCTACAAATGCTAGAAACGTAGGTTTGCCTTTCCTTAATCTTTCTTCTAAGATAAGTCGTAAGGTCAGTATTGCCTCACGTGTTCCAGTGTTTCTACGGAATCCAAACTGATCTTCCTCGAGGTTGGCTTCTACTAGTTTTTCCATTCGTCTGTAAAGAATTCGTGTTAGTATTTTGCAGCTGTGACTTATTAAGCTGATAGTTCGGTAATTTTCACATCTGTCAACACCTGCTTTCTTTGGGATTGGAATTATTATATTCTTCTTGAAGTCTGAGGGTATTTCGCCTGTTTCATACATCTTGCTCACCAGATGGTAGAGTTTTGTCAGGACTGGCTCTCCCACGGCCGTCAGTAGTTCCAATGGAATATTGTCTACTCCGGGGGCCTTGTTTCGACTCAGGTCTTTCAGTGCTCTGTCAAACTCTTCACGCAGTATCATATCTCCCATTTCATCTTCATCTACATCCTCTTCCATTTCCACAATATTGTCCTCAAGTACATCGCCCTTGTATAGACCCTCTATATACTCCTTCCACCTTTCTGCTTTCCCTTCTTTGCTTAGAACTCGGTTTCCATCTGAGCTCTTGATATTCATACAAGTCGTTCTCTTATCTCCAAAGGTCTCTTTAATTTTCCTGTAGGCGGTATCTATCTTACCCCTAGTGAGATAGGCCTCTACATCCTTACATTTGTCCTCTAGCCATCCCTGCTTAACCATTTTGCACTTCCTGTCGACCTCATTTTTGAGACGTTTGTATTCCTTTTTACCTGTTTCACTTACTGCATTTTTATATTTTCTCCTTTCATCAATTAAATTCAATATTTCTTCTGTTACCCAAGGATTTCTACTAGCCCTCGTCTTTTTACCTACTTGATCCTCTGCTGCCTTCACTACTTCATCCCTCAATGCTACTGTAACACTTACTCTAATGTAATTAATATAATTTATTATTTATTTGAATATTCTGTGAATTATATTTACATTATTTTGGTGTGATGTGTAATATCACAGTTGATTTTCACAAGTGGATGCTGCCTTACTTTTCACTGACAATGTGAGTGAAGAGGTCTAGGTGTTCACATGAAGCAATAAGCTATGCTACCAGTGGCATAGTTATTGGTAGAGTACCACATTTGCGTGTTAAAGCTGAAAACAGCAGACATTTCGTGTCACTCACTATCCATGCAGCTCAGGCTCTTTTGCCTTTATGTGGGTGAGCACTCATGGGCACTTGTGACACAACAGGAATGTGGCACCTGTCACACATCTAAGGAAACATGATGGTTAATTACATCACAATGCAACATTCTGTATAGTGGCAAGGAAAGGAAATGCATTGAGTCTGTGCAGTATACAACCTACACAATTATCTGTGTCAATAAGGCGAGGTGTTCTTAAGGTATGCATTTTAGAGCACATGTTTATTGGACATTTTTTCCTTGTTTTGGTCCAAATTACCATTTCCCAAAATCTGGAAAGCAAAGAGCTTGCAGTAGAAAAGATTTTCTTCACAGTATCAAAGATGAAAAATTGCTCTTAGCTCTTAAGGTATGCATTTTCAGCCCTACCGAGACTGTTTTGCTTCTAGTATTGTGTACTTTCAATTGTATGCATTTATGCCATTAATTTGATACACCCTGTCTATGATTCATAAACTGCTGACAGAATAGCATGAATAGTTTTGAAAATAAAAAAATATACTTACTGATAAAAGTAGAAGTTCTTGCATCAACAACTTCACGCCCCACAGAAAAAGTTGAAGACCTCTGGTGAGTTACAGAAATTATGGAAAGTAATTCACACTATAAGATAGTAATAGACAACTTTAACACTTTTGCCCCTGAGCTTTAATAAATAATCCCAGCTGAATAACATACCTGATTTTACAATAATTTCAGGTATAGTAACTCACAGAAACTCTTTGACATAATAATAAGAATTACATTAATTAAAAATACAGTTTCAAATTTTAAATGATATTTAATACCATACTCTTGAATTAACATGTACTTCTTTGAAGCAGTTGTTTATAACATTGTTTTTTCAATGAGAAAAAATTGTCAAAGTTAACATACACAGAATTTTTCAGAGAGCAACATGTTTCTTTTATGTAAAATGCGTAATAATGAAGCATAAATCTTGTCTTGTGTACAGTAATGCTGTTCGGGAACATTTTATGAAACAATTTACTTCTTTCTGAGATAAATTTTGAAGCACTGTAGTTTGTATTATGTGACATTGTAGTTACTACATTGGTAGTTTGTATTTTTGTATCACAATTTTGCAGCCAGCTTCTTGCCTTTGTGAGAGCACACTGTGCACAATTTGATAGTGTTCAGGTAGGAGAAAGAAATTTGTATTTTGTAGTTTACATGCACACAGTCAGTGGCCATTCAGCTTTTGTCATAGTTCACCATTGCGCGTAGTCATTCACACTCAGGTGCGATATTCAGGGGATAACACTACTGTATACACTTGAAGTGACTTAGTGTCTGCCTTTTTCTTCTGATGTACCACAAAGTCATATTTGAAAGTGAAATCACTTTGGAATTACACACTGAAAGCACTTTCAACAAAAATCTGAATAAAAAACGCAAGTATTTTGTTCCATATATTCTTTGCCTGAATCTCCATAATTTAATCTTGAACATTAGTCCTCTTCATCCCCAGATTCATCTGGAACATTGTCGTCTGAAAAGTCACGATCATTATCTTCAAAATCATGATGTAACTGTGCTTTGCGCTGGGCATAACATTCCGCTACTTGTGTACCTAACAACATGAAGATGAGCACATAAAGAAATAAACAAGAGGGTAAAAATGGCTTGGCATTCATTTGGAAAATTAAATGCTATATTGTTCTCCTTTGAAAAGGCTAAGCCTTATCTCTACAGCCACAGCTTCCTCTCATCATCTCCATCTATCATTTTCTTACCTACGATCTTACCTTCAGAGACATTTTGTAAAAGAATATTGTGTCTAATTAAGTGTTGAGTGAATTTTGCTTTGGCATGGCTTATGACTTTCAGTAGCTTCTTCTATTTCTTGTTGAGCCATCTCACTCATTTTACTGTCAGTTCAGCTAGTTCTACGGAACTGACTGCTGCAGCCTTGAGGCGAGCTCTCCTATTTCTTTGATAAGTTTACTCAGCTACATTTATTTCTTTCAATGGCACTTGCTCCCAGTATTAAATTTCTTTCCCTTCTTTTTCTGGTCTTCCTGTTTTTTCTGTGTGAAAATTTTGAAGAGTGGCAACCAGAGGAGCCTCATCTCTCCTGCTGCTGGACCTTGGGATCTTACACCCATGATCATTAAAGGTGTATGGATTATTAGATTCTGCCATGGTTGTTAAATATAGGGTATCAAACTGAACTTTCAATGTGCCCGTTCCCCATTGCTTTTCGCGTCTTTATGCCATTGGCATTAGTGCCTCACCCACCTCCAAGGATAATTGCTGTATTCAGAAGTAACTTCCCAGTATGTCTTAAAGGAAAGGTTTATAACCGGAACTAAATTAAAGACATGAAACATGTCTGTCAGATGGAGAATTATTTCCGCCTACACACTGTCTCTTGTGTCAAAGGGCTTAAATAATAGTGTTACCGATTTTTAAAGTTCATTGACATCCTGTGTGTCTATGGCCACACACTTGTTGCATTACACTGTTAATGTTGTCTTAACTTCCAATAACTTGATTAAATTGCAGACAGCATTGTGCTTGGTGAAAAGAATAAGCATTCTTAAGGGGAGGTTTACTATCTTTTGGTTCAAAAAATCGATTTTTTTGTTTAAATTGAATTTTTGATCCATAAAGGTGTTTAGAATCCACTCCTGAAACGGTTTTTCCGAATATGGAACAGAAATGTTTGTTGTTCGCGGTTGAGCAAAAAAATGCACCTGCCTGAAACCGACCTTTTCCATTCACCAGTTTGTTTCTTTCAGAGGAAGAGTTATTGTACCGGTGCTTGGGAGGAAACACACAAAATTCAAATGAGAGTTTGAACACGTATGTCTGGAAGTTAGCCCCCAAGCATTTGCATTCTGGTGCGAAGACTGTGGAGATGCGACTTTCCTGGCAGTGAGCAGCTTCATCAAAGGGTATTCAGCAATTCTGAAGACCATGACAACAATGGACGTCACCCTGGGACTCTATCTGATGCAGCTTTCCAAGCATTTGGATGACCACTGGATTCAAGCGGCCAAAAACCGCTTGCCACCGGCCATACAAGTGGCTCTGGAGCAGCGCAGGATGGCCCAGATTGTGCAGAACGCCCTCTACAATGAAGAGGAAGGACTAGTTTATGGGCTCAGAATAGCAGATTGAACGTACATTGCACAATATTGCATTTATATGTAGTCAAAACTTCAAAAGCATTTTTCTCGAAATGACGTTTTTTTTCTGTGTAGTATGGTAACTTCAAATCTACTGAACCGATTGGCATGATTCTTTGTTTCTGATGAAGCTTAGCAAATTGTCTAGGAGTTGTACCACTTTTATTCCAATCCATCAATTATAAATATTTTTACTTGGTTGACGAAGTTGAAAACTCGATGAAAAAACCTTATTTTTTTCAAATGGCCGCCATTTTGTTTCCTATGGTCCAAATAACTTAAGCGAGCTACAACTCCTAAAGAATCTTATATACTTCGCTAATGTCAACTCAATTTCGATTTCAGACGAGCCGTCTGACCTGTGACATACTGCGCGTGGAGGTCTACATCGAAATTTTGTTTCGTTCTAACGGCACTTCCGCCTTTGCTCTTCGACATTCCCGGTCAAAAAAATTCCTGTTTGTAGAGGAAATATCAATAAACATTTTGACCAAATTTGACATTGATATCTATAACACATTCTAAAAAAAAATTCTCAAAGAATATGCTTTTTTTTTTTTTTTTCGAGCCAAAGATAGTAAACCTCCCTTGAACATATGCTGGGTGCTGCTCAGAAGTTAAAATGTTTATTGAGCTCTTGCATAATACTGTGACTGCAATGTCTGATTGATTTGTGAGCTTGTTCAAGAATGCACGAAGCCCAGCTCACCATGTTACTGTTCTAATTCGAAGTTCAAAAAATTAGTTGTGGACAACTTTTCGAAGTCCACAAGTCTAAGCCATCAGGTCTCCAAACACGATGCTGCAGCTCACAGTTGAAGTCCTGAAACTATACAGAATTTTTCCAGTCGATTTCACATACTGTACGTATGACTATAAAAGCTGCCTGTCTAAACACTACATGTATTGTGCTTGCATGCTGATTTCCATGAGCTTTTAAAAATTGATAGTTTCATGTCTTTTTATCAGAAAATCTAGCATAATGTCTTTACTGGTTGCACATGAAACTTAATGAATAAAAATTGACTGTTTTAAATCTAATGAGAATCAAACCTCTGTAAATACACTATGTGACCAAAAGTACCCGGACACCTCCCAAAACATACGTTTTTCATATTAGGTGCATGTGCTGCCACCTACTGTCAGGTACTCCATATCAGCGACATCAGTAGTCATCAGACATCGTGAGAGAGCAGAATGAGGCCCTCCGCGGAACTCACAGACTTCGAACATGGTCAAATGATTGGGTGTCACATCATACATCTGTACGCATGATTTCCACACTCCTAAACATCCCTAGGTCCACTGTTGCCGATGTGATAGTGAAGTGGAAATGTGAAGGGACACATGCAGCACAAAAGCGTACAGGCCGAACTCGTCTCTTGACTGACAGAGGCCGCCGACAGTTGAAGAGGGTCGTAATGTGTAATAATCAGACATTTGTCCAGACCATCACACAGGAATTCCAAACTGCATCAGGATTCACTGCAAGTACTATGACAGTAACGCGGGAGTTGAGAAAACTTGAATTTTATGGTCGGGCGGGTGCTCATAAGCAACTCATCACGCCGATAAATGCCAAACGATGCCTTGCTTGGTGTAAGGAGCATAAACATTGGACAATTGAACAGTCAAAAAACATTGTGTGGAGTGACAAATCACGGTACACAATGTTATGATCTGATGGCAGGTTGTGGGTATGATGAATGCCTGGTGAACATCATCTGTCAGCATGTGTAGTGCCAACAGTAAAATTCAGAGGCGATGATGTTATGGTGTGGTCGTGTTTATCATGGAGGGGGCTTTCACCCCTCGTCGTTTTGTGTGGCACTATCACAGCACAGGCCTACATTGATGGTTTAAGCACCTTCTTGCTTCCCACTGTTAAAGAGCAATTCGGGGGTGGTGATTGCATCGTTCAACCGAGTAAGCACCTGTTCATAATGCAGGGCCTGTGGCTTACATGACAATAACATCCGTGTGATGGAGTAGCCGGCACAGAGTTCTGACCCGAATCCTATAGAACACCTTTGGGATGTTTTGGAACAACACCCTCTTGCCAGGCCTCACCGACTGACATCGATACCTCTCCTTGGTGCAGCACTCTGCAATGAATGGGCTGCCATTCCCTGAGAAACCTTCCACCACCTGATTGAACATATGCCTGCAAAAGTGGAAGCTGTCATCAAGGCTAACGGTGGGCCAACACTATATTGAATTCCAGCATTACCAATGGAGAGCGCCATGAACTTTTAAGTCATTTCCAGCCAGGTGTCCAGATACTTTCGATCACATATTGTGATCTACTATCTAATATTACCACTGCACAAATCATATTGCAATTTACTTTGCATTAGAATGCATTTTTTAACTCTTAGAATGAACATTGTCTCTCATAACTCATTTTGTCCTATGTTAATAGAAATTCTGAAGCCGTTTCGTAATAGTGCTGTTCGTGCACTATCTGTATGTGCTGTGTTCTTTAAGGTGACTTAAGGTGTTTAGAAGTTATTAATTTTCAAAGGAATTAAGTATTTTCGTATTTATTTCACAGCCATACCTGTATATTCATGTGTTGTCATCTGATATTAATTTATAAGTAAGTTATGGATGATTGTCAGCTTCATTCATAAATTTCTGAGCAATGTCTACGCAATGTCGTTTTTGATCGAAATGAAACAAGTATGGAACGAACTTTGCTGCCACTTGTTTCTTGCCAAAAAAAAATCCAAAAAAATTGCTTGGTGTCAGCCAGAGGATATGCCAGCATACAACCTCTATGTTGGTCCAGGCCTTATCGTTGTATGGTCAATAAGGAATACTACTTACAAGTTATGCACCATTTGCATGAAGCAAAATTGTACCAAACCAGTTGTGGAAATTGCACACGATAATGCTCCTGCTCACACTTTAATGCTTCTTCATGACTTTTAGCAAAAAAACAAAACCTTTGTGTTGCGTTCACCGGACAAGGCCCCTTACAACTTCTTTCTATTCCTAAGGCTGAAGAGAACCATGAAAGGACATATGTTGCCATCATTGATGAGGCAAAAACAGAATCGCTGAAGGAGATGAACAGAATAATGAAAAGTGAGTTCCAGAAGGTCTTCCAAGATTGGAAAAAGTGGAGAATTGCTTTGAAGAAAACATCATTGGTGTTGATCAATAAATAAAGGTTCTTTAAGAAAAACAAAAATTCCCATTACTTTTTTTTATCATACTTCGTATTAGATCTAATGTCAGCAAATAGAAAAACTCTCTTTCACAGTGTCCACACTGAATCTGGTATCACTTAACAGTCGATTGGGATAATTACAGCTTTGTAAGTGGTGAGAGTAACAAGACATCTTGCAAAATAATACAAAATACTTTCTCTTGTAGCAACTTGCAACAAATAGCTCAGAAGACCACTAATGATGGAAATATACAAATGTTTTGGTGATTTGTGGATTTTCCAGAACCATTTTATCACTGCTTCTACGTCATCGTCAGTAACTGATGTGCTAGAGTGTCCAGGGAGGTTGTCATCTTCAACATCTCCTCAGTCATCTTTTGAACATTTATACCACTAGTAAACTTTTGTCTTACTCGTAGTAGATTCGTCAGAAGCCACAGTCAACACTTTGAATGTGGTGCTGCACTTTATTCCATTTGTCAAGCAAAATTTAATGCAAATACTTTGGTCCAACTTTTTGGAAATAAAAATTTACCGAGCACTCAAACACTTATAACCTTTTTGACTGTCAACAATAAACGAAACACAGCACATCAGACAATTGTCGCATAAACATTTTGACAGTCATGATGAAAACAAACATGCAACACAAATGCAGCAGACAGCAATCTTGATTGCTACACACAAAAATGTTCTTCATTGTCTTGAAAGTGGTGTGTTTACTTCAAACAGCAATGCATTGGCCCTGGTCAATGTAATATCCTTTGTAATTGTGTGCAAGGCTTCATACTGCATAGTATCGAGTTTCTGGAGTGTGCTGTCTGGTGCTAATCCATATCATGTGTTTCCACAATCAAATGAGTCCGTATTAGGATTCATTGTAGAGTCACAACTGTTTATCAATTGGAAACCTACTATACTCCGTTGTACCTCATAATATCACAGCAAGCTTAATCAAATCTGATAACAATGTGTCTGAGATGATATTTCCATTTGTTCTTATTATTTATTATGACTCCAAGGTATTTTGTTGTTTTGGCAGCTGGGAAGTTATACTGTCGCAGCTGTATTGTTTGGCTGCTTAGAGTTCTGTGTATAGTTAAGATCATCACTGTCGACTTACTACAGATAATACAAGGCCTCTGTCTATGCATGAGTCATGGGTAAGTCTAATGTCTGTATTCATTTTTTGTTGACAAGACTGTAAATTTTTGTCTTCTGCTGATGTAGACATTTCAGCTTTATATTGTAGTGTTTGGATACCACTGTGAAAATATTCTTGAAAGTTTGTGTTACATGAGTTGAACAGTAAAGGAGCCAAGACTGATTCTTGTGGATGTCCTCTTTTAATTTCTATGGCCCCAACATATTTCTGCTTTGCAGTATGGTTACTTTCCAACTTCTCAGAAGCGTGTACAGTGTTGTTCTCAAATGATTTTGGGAATTTTAAGTTTTCCCATTCTTTCTCCCAAGATTGATATAAGGAAGTTTTCATTTGCTTTTTGGTCAAGTATATGCATGCAACTAACTTGTAATAAGTTCTAGAAAAGTTAGTTGTTCATCAATGAGTAGCTGTAACTGGATTTCAGTCTCTTTCCAAAAGAAATTTCTGATCTTGTAAGACTTTCTAGTTCTCACACCACCATTCTGAATGCCACTTAATAATCCTTTGCATTAGCATTGTCAGGCAGGGTAGTCAGTCTTAGTCTTTTCTCATTTTGTTAATGGAGATGGCATGGTATATTTTCATTACATCTGTTTTGAGTCTTCAAGGCAATAGAATATTAATAAAGATTTAGCGACAATAGTTTCCTTTTTTGTGATGTATAATTGGTGCTGTATTCTTCTCTTGGGATAATGCAGTTGTCAGTTCTTCCATAAAAAGGGTTGCCTATATGTGTTGTTGTCATTCATTATGGTAATATTTATGTTTAATGTATTGTGATAGAAAAGGATCGCAGCCATGTGGGGCAAGAGGAAGAGAAGGTTGTGATATATTTGTTCCTGGGCTACAGATTTATCAAGTGGTCCTCTGTGGTCTTCATATATTACACATTGCTGCCATTGTGGCTGGTTGTGTTGTACAGCAAAAGGTGGATGTTCTGGCAATTTTGCCACCCAAGTTTCCTTTTCTGTCATCTTTGTCATTAGCTTTATGATGTGAGCTAATTGCTGTGAGCTGCAGGTGGCAGTGCTGAAGTTTCCATAAAAATGGTGGTGGCTTGGTAAGGGCAGAAATTCTTTGTCCTGTCTCTCTATTTTGGGTAAGGGGTAAGTACATTCATGTAAGCTCTGTTTTCAAGTAAAGCTACTGATACCCAGAAAGTAATAATGTTAAGGGCCATAAATTTATTAATTTAGTTGTGTTTTATGTATGCTGGACAAATTTTTAATATGGCATTTGGATCACAGGTGCGATAATTAGAAACTGTGACTGGTTTCTCCATAAGTGTTGCTTTTGTGAGGACATCTGCAGTACTCACATCCTGTGACCTGTGGCTTCGTTTGGTACTGTGTCCAATCCTTAAATAATTATAGCATTGTAAAATAGATGGCCTATAGGCTTCGACTGGATAGTTAATTCAATGAGTATAACTGAGCTGTGGCAGCTCCTGGGATCTGAAAGTGAAACTTTTTTCATAGAATTCCATTTCATTTAGCAATTATTCTGCTGTTGTAGCTGTTCCTACATTGTCCATGATGCTGTGTCGAACAGTAAGCAATTCTGAAGCACAATCTCCAGATTTGCTTTGCTAAAACAAATTTTGTACAAAGGCGTTTGTAGTTATTCCTGAGAAAATTTCAAATTTTCATGCGATTCCCACCCTCCCCTCCTGGTGCCTTCTGGCCTCCTGTAAATTTTGTGCCTGAATAACGACACACATTTCCAATTAACAAGCTTGCCAAAACGCATTGGGAGCTTGCCTGTGTTCTTGTCTTTTTTTCTACAAATAAAATGAAATGCCGTTTGTTGGCACTGGGAACACTTAAACATTGTTGAGGTGAGGTGTCATCTTCTTAAGTAGCATTGATATGTAACAGTCTCTCAGTTTTATCTTGTCAGTTATCGAGTTTTTCCTGTGCAGTGTTGTTTTGTTGTCTTTCAGCGATTTGTTGTGACAGCTCTCCAATGTGTGACATGATGATCACATTACCAATCATTTTAATTGTAAATATTGTTCCAGCTACTGCTCCACAGGCTCATTCTGAATGTTTTATTTTGAATTCATTAACTATTCTGTTTTCTTTGTAAAACCTGTGCCGTGAGTTGTCTGTTGGGGAAACCATTTAAAAGATGATCTTCTTTCCTTTTGATTGCAGTCCATAGATGGGTTGGTAGGATATCTTGGCTGGCCGGTGTGGCCGTGCGGTTCTAGGTGCTTCCGTCTGGAACCACGTGACCGCTACGGTCGCAGGTTCGAATCCTGCCTCGGGCATGGTTGTGTGTGATGTCTTTAGGTTAGTTAGGTTTAAGTAGTTCTAAGTTCTAGGAGACTGATGACCACAGATGTTAAGTCCCATAGTGCTCAGAGCCATTTGAACCATTTAGGATATCTTGTCCTACATTTCTCCCTGTCTCCTACAGGTCTCTTCAGTTCATAATTCATTGTTAATTTTATACCTTTTGTTGTCTGCTTCATACACTGAAGCCTCAACCTTCTTCGTACATACTGTATTGGCATTTTTTCTTCTGCAGTTTTCACTTTAAAAGGACAGTGTCTATCTATGTGTCCAGTGGAGTTACTTACCTTTCTCCAAAGCTGGTTCACCAGAGAAATAAAATGTCAATGGTATATTAAATCTATCTGTAGTAAAATGCTTAATCTCTTCAATGTTTGGTCAGCTTCATCTTTTGCAGAGGCCTGTAAAGTCCTGTCACTCTTTCTGATTTTATTGGTGTAATTTCACTATAGCAAACCATTGATTCACGTATCTTTATTTTTACCCTCCTCTATGAATGAGGACGTATTACGCAGTACTTCATTTTTTGCTACAAAATGTATTGAGTCACAAACTATCACACACCCCTGTCTAAAATTAACAGTTGTTACTTGTTGGTTGCTTCTTTGGAGTGCTGTTATCCTACTACTATGCTTCTTCTTCCCTCCTCTCGCTCTCCGTCAACCCCCCTGTGCGGTGTAATCACATATGCTTTAACTACATAAGACAGTGGCAAAATATTCACTTCTTCCTTCAGAACATCCTGTTCTGCTGAGCAGACACCATTTGTATTCTTTAAAGTCATTAATTAATTAATTCATAATTTTCTGTCTTGTTTTAATATTTTAATCTGTTGCATGAAATTTACACTAATAATAGATCATCAGGTTCAGCATATGCTCAACACTGATGAATGTGTCTCATGTGTTCCATAAAAGCCACAAACAGTTTTGACAAACAGTGACCAGTATTGTCTTACAATGCCCATGGCAGCTTGTATAGCATGTATGTAAATTATGAATACAGATGTGTGTTTGTGGTGTTAACCTTACCAGACCCTGTCTATGAACTTCATGCACAGATGATGCAATTATGTGCAGTAGCCGGCCGCGGTGGCGGAGCGGTTCTAGGTGCTTCAGTTCAGAACTGCGCGACTGCTACAGTCGCAGGTTCGAATCCTGCCTCAGGCATGGATGTGTGTGATGTCCTTAGGTTAGTTAGGTTTCAGTAGTTCTAAGTTCTACGGACTGATGAGCTCAGATGTTAAGTCCCATAGTGCTCAGAGCCATGTGTGCAGTACACCCAGTGTAGGGTAATTCGATGAAACATATGAATAGCTGCAACTATGCTATGTAAGCTCAAAACAGAGAAAGAAAATACAAGACTTTTGTATGTGACTGCAACTGCCAATTGAAACCAGAAAACTATGGACAAGGACTTATGAGATATAGATAACATACTACAAACATTCTTTTTTCAAAAACCCTTCCTGCTTTTTGTATTACTGGTCACATCCATTTTCCTTTTCGTAGCAGTAAAGTGTCTGAATATATATAAGATGGTAAAAATCACTTCAATCTTGCAGAACTAGGAAGATAAATTTACGTATGTAACAGAGTACAATGTTGATTATTCCAATGATGTATCAACAAAGAAGAAAAACTTTTTAATGTGAAAAGAAGTCTAAAAATTTGGAATATTATAAGAGAGACACAATATATTTATAAAATGTGAAATTGCTTGCTTCTACCTGAAGGGCTATATGTGCCTGCAGTAAATATTACAGAAAGATAATGACAGTCAGTAGTTCCATAAAAATGTGCCATTTCAAAAATAAGAAGAATGATGATTTTATTGCAGCGACGGTCGAAGTCAGTCAGCAGCAAATTACAGATGCCTGTAACTCCACCAGCTCAACAGCAGCGGCAACAACAGCAGCAGCAGCAGCAACAACAACAACAACAACAACAGCAACAACAACAAGAACAGTCATCATCTAATGCGATACCAACCTCAACGTCCCAAGTTTCACTACCAGTGGCAGCTCCATTCTTAGAAGCCCAGCAGCAGTATGTTACAGCCATACCTGTCCAGCCAGTATTGGCTACAGGTTTCCCAGCTGTTGTTACTACATTGCCTGCAACTGAGGTAAGCAAACAATTCAGCAGCTCAAAACCCATGAAGGCATTGATACAGGATTAAAGGAAGACATTTAAGCAGTTCAAAGGTGTGCTGCTAGAGTTGTTACTGGTACGTTTGATCAACATGTGAGTATTACAGAGATGCTTCATGAACTCAATGGGAATCATTGGAGGGATGACAGTGTTCTTTTTGCGAAACATTATTGATAAAACTTATAGAACTGGCATTTCTGGGTGACTGCAGACTGATTCTACTGCTGCCAGCTTATGTTTTGCGTATGATCCATGAAGACTAGATAAGAAGAATTATGGCTTGTATGCAGGTATTTAGACAGACATTTTTCCCTCGCTTCCTTTGTGAGTAGAACAGGAAAGCGATGACAAATACTGGTACAGAGAACCCTACTCCATTTTTACTTGTTTTTGTTGCTGTCTTCAGTCTGAACACTGGTTTGATTCAGCTCTCCATGCTACTTTACCCTGAGCTAGCCTCTTCATCTCTGAGTAACCACTGCAACCTACATTTTCTGGATGTGCTTACCGTATTCATCTATTGGTCTCACTCTACAATTTTTATACTCGTAAGCTTTTTTGTGTTTTCTACACTCTGGATGCAAATTTCAGTACACAGAAGAATAACAGCAAGGGTAATAGTGTTGATCTTACAATGTTTTCAGTTCGAATTTAATAAAGTATCTTGAGACTGAGAAGCTTATTCCATGAATCAGCATGGTTTTAGTAAGCATTGCTCATGTGAAACTCAGTTTTCCCTTTTATCCCACAATATACAGTGAATTATGGGTGAAGGCCAATAGGCAGATGCCATATTTCTAGATTTCCAGAAGGCATTTGACACAGTGCCACATCGCAGGCTGTTAATGAAGGTACAAGCGTATGGATTAAGTTCACAAATGCACGAGTGATTCTACGACTTCTTAAGTAATAGAACCCAGTATTTGTCCTTGATGAAGAGTGTTCATCATAGACTAGGGTATCATCAGGAATGCCCCAGGGAAGTGTGATAGGACTCCCCCCCCCCCCCCCCTCCACACACCCATGAACATGGTCACTGTCTCCAGGTGCTGGGGCCTGACTGTCACTGTGTCTGACATAAGTGACAATTTGATGGGATGGGTGGGGTTGGGGATAAGGAGACAACTTGGGATGGGGAGGGGGAGGGATAGCAGCATAGGACTGGGGGAAGACGCTGTGCTGCCTTTAAGATAGGTATGTGATGGGGGACACGACAGAGCTGTTACGGGCAGTGTGGGGAGGCTGTGCGGGGTTGGGGGAGATGGTAGGGCTTTCCATACGTAATTTCTAAGTGAATTGTCTCGGAAGCATGTTTATGGTGCTATACCAAGTCGAGAGCTCTAATGAGTTGTCTCCTGTATTTTGCCTGAACTGACAGAGCAAATAATCATTCCACAATCAATTAAGTCATTTCAGTCACCAATGACTGTGAGGTTATTTCACTCTTCCATTGATGCATATTTGTGAGTGCTATAGAGTCTCCCACCCATGAATAAGCTAGACACCTTGCTGCAATCTGATGTTGGCAAAACTGATAGTCATATTAAAAATTCATATCATTTCACTGACGGGTTAAAAGAAAGGGGCCAAGGTGATATCCTGGTTAGTTTTTATGTGTCATCGTTTACCATGATTCCAGTGAATGAAGCTATCCCATGTGTAGCTGATTTTTTCCTGCAGATATTGTGGAGTTTTTAGACACTGCATCACCACAGCCTATTTTCAATACAGCAATGATTTTTGTGAACAGATTGTTGGGGTGCCTAGGGCAGTCCTCTTAGCACAGCTGTTGCCAATTTGTTTATGGAAAACTCTTGATACTTTCGTAGCATAGTCTCGAGGTGCAGAGAAATTGGATGCCTTCCTGGTACACCTTGACAGTATCAACCCAAAAATACAATTTACTGTGGAGTCGGAGAATAACGCCCAACTGAATTTCATGGATGTGTCTGTTATCAAGTGAGAGGATGGGACATTGGGCCATAGAGTATATAGAAAAGCCATGCATACTCTCCGTTACCTGCATAAAGATTCTAACCACCACACCAGACAGGAAAGAGTGATGATTAAAACACTGGTAGATGGGGCGCACAAAATTTTAGAACCGACTTAACTTAAAAGATGAGCTGAAACATCTACGGTTAGCATTCAAGAAGAGGGGTCATTCTAACAAGGAGACAGATAGAGTACTTTGCCCTAGGGAGAGAAACAGGACCAATGAGGAACAATGGCCACCCAAAGGGAAAGTTTTCCTTCCGTTCATTAGTACGATTACGGATCGCATTGGGAAGACATTGAGCAAGTGCAGTGTGGAAGCTATCTTCTGACCAAAAGAATGTTTAAGATTGGCGAAAAATACACAACATCCTTTGGCCACACCGGGTGTATATGAAATTCTTTATAGTTGTGGACTGGTTTATATTGGTACCACAAAGAGAAGTGTTAACACCCATCCCGTTGAACACAAGAAGAATTGCCTCCTAGAACATATGGATAAATCTGCTGTAGCAGAACATCTTTCCCAAAAGTATGTTCATGAAATAAAATTCACTGACAAGAGTGTCATATCGAAAGCATTGCATTATCATGTGTGTATGTATAGAGAGGCTATTGAGATCTATAAATACCATAATAATTTTAACAGAAAAGAGGAAGATGTTAAATTAGACAAAATTTTAATATCAACATTACAACGTCAGAATGGTGATAGATTACTTCCAATCGAGAATGTTGGCAATACCGGTGATAATCTCATGGCCGATGTCACATGACAAACTGTGGTGCCTTCTGCACTGCCTGTTTAATGAGTGCTCCCTGGAGTTCTGGTTGCAATTGGCCATTTTACCTCTGAAGATGTCTCCCGCAGTCAGAGAGGAAACATTAGGAGAAAGTTTTACACATCGATAATGGCTTAATAGCCCGAAAGTTTAAAGTGATGTTAGCATCAGTCGTGAAAGCTTATATTGTATGAACAGTTCAGTAAGTTTCTCACCTGTAAAACCCACTGCCCTAGTTTATTCATGGGAAGCTGATGTATACACTTTCATTAAAACTTTAAGAGCATGGTATTCCAAGAATGAATGATTAGTACAGTTCACAATTAGCACAATTTCTAATTCTGTTCATAATGTGAGAAGCTGTCATTTGATATAAACATAGCTTTGCCACCTGTCTATAAATTTAAAGTTGACTTATACATTTGGATAAATACTTTTCAAGACACTGCACAATGTACACTAGCAGATATTTCTTGCTATTCTTTTTGTTTGTCTTATTTCGATAAATAGGCTGCAGAAACAGTAATTATCCATGTGCTCCACATCTCTTCTAATTTCTCTTGTTTTTTTTCCTTACCTGTAGTAAAATATGCCATGGAAACATCTGTACTAAACACAGATGCTTTAAATTTATGAGATTATACTTATTGATAAATTTACCCATGACATTTATTGTGCAAAATTACCTTTATGTTACTAATTCCCATTGAAGTTATGTGAACATCTTCAATAACTCTCATATTGACTAAACCTGGTGGATAGAATGCTGGCAACATTCCACTTTGGAATTCCCTCATTCAAATACTTCATGTTGACTTGATAAGAAATCCAAACCACCTGTTAGTACTCTAGAGATTACTCAAGATTCTCGTTTGTGCAACTTTTGTAGACTTTTGTCAGCAGCTTCCATTGGGTCTAACTATAATCGACTTTTTGTGTATTCAAAATCAGAGTCCAGGGACATATAATGTACATTATAGCCAACTATTACTGAGTTGTTATTGTTGTCTGTTTACCTACATAATTAGAATTTTTTAATGTTTAAGTCAATCTTCCATTAATTGCATCACATTGAAATTAAATTTAGGTTTTTTTGCATTTCCCATTGTAGTGTAACTGTTGGCTGTACGTATATGCCCCCGCTAGCTGTGACTGTGTCGAATATGGCTGAAAAGTGGGTGTCAAAAATAGTCTGTTCTAAGTAATGTCGTCTACACCAGTTTTGCAGTTCAAACACTTTATTTGCATTTGGATGTTGAATGAACTACTATATACGGTCTGTTCGAGTCTTGTTTATTTAAATTATACACAGACAAACAGTTAGCCAGTTGCTGTACTCGGCTGATGTCCTATAATGTGATTGTTCAAGTGCAGTAACTTAGCACTGAAGTGACCCTGAAGTTCACATGTGGCAAACAAATAATTAACACAGTCACTGATTAAAGTTCTCAAATTGCTGTCCTTGAAGAAATATCAATACAAAAATGATGTAATCAGCAAGTAACTGTTGGAAGTAGCACTGTTCATATTCTGATCTAGTTTTCACCATAAGCATTACCAAAGTATGGCACAGTCCTTCATCACTCCCTAATTATTCATTTACAACAGTCACTAAATTATTAAATAAACTTCAGGGCATGAAATCTAGATAATAAATGATGGTACTTCTATATGACGTGATTTCTGTTGACTCCTCTGCTTTGCAGTGCATTGTCCCGTATTTGTGGACACAGATTGCTTGTTTCACAATCTTCTGCAGATTGACTAAACTGGCTTCCTAAATGTTTGCTTACATAGATTTACGATAATTTGACATAGCTTTAACTATTGTTGTTTGCTGTATTTTCATAAATTAAAATTCAATATTTATATTCTGAGTAACTGAATATCAAAAGATTTGTTTGAATGAGGACTTCTAGATACAAGAATAATTTCTGTTGAATTACATTGGCTAGTTTGCATAAATTGGGATTCTGATTCAGTAAGAATGTTTCTAACTAAACAGCTCAATTACTCTGAAACTAAGTGAATGCCAAGGTTGCTAGTATGTTTTCATCATTAGCTGTTTAAATGCTATAATTATTTATATTCCTTTTTATTAACTCTGTCAGGAAGTTAGTAATTTGCTATCTGTGTACTTGTAAACAGTGACAACAAAATCTGAAATTTCTGATGTTTTGTAATTACTGCAGTTTTGAGGTAAACTAATCACACTAGTAGATTCAAAATAACCCAAAGACTGTAACAAATGATAAAGTTAAGATGGATAAGCCCTGACTCAAAATTTGAGATTATTATGCACTGTGCACATGCCATATAAATGATGATATCAGAGAGATCACAGAATTTGGAAACAATTAATACTAATTTTTGGGGAAGCTAATGGAAGAAATCCACCCCCTTTGTTACAGCATCTGCATAGTTCAGAAAAGCTGGTGCTGGAGGGAAAGACCCAGATGGCCTAGGTCGTGAAGCAGCCATTGACCTCAAGCTTGTTGTGCTCAGTTACTTGTTGTGCCATTGAGTGGTCAACTTTGTTCTTGGACGCAGTTTGGCACTGGTCATTAATTCTGGTGGATAGGACTGGAATAGGAGTCCTGGGTGAATGGATTGGGCAGGTCTTACTTTGGTCTTCCACAGGGGTATGTTCGCTGTGGCAAGGTGTTCGGAGTGGCAGTGGCGTAGGTGCACACTAGGATGTTGTGAAGTTTGCATAGGCAATGGAATACCACTTTAGGAGGGGTGAGAGTTGTAAACGTGGATGAAGCCTGGAGATACTGACAGGTTTCAGATAGATTATATAATGGTAAGACAGAGATTTAGGAACCAGGTTTTAAATTGTAAGACATTTCCAGGGGCAGATGTGGACTCTGACCACAATCTATTGGTTATGAACTGTAGATTAAAACTGAAGAAACTACAAAAAGGTGGTAATTTAAGGAGATGGGACCTGGATAAACTGACTAAAGCAGAGGTTGTACAGAGTTTCAGGGAGAGCATAAGGGAGCAATTGACAAGGAGGGGGGAAAGAAATACAGTAGAAGGAGAATGGGTAGCTTTGAGGGATGAAGTAGTGAAGGCAGCAGAGGATCAAATAGGTAAAAAGACGAGGGCTAGTAGAAATCCTTGGGTAACAGAAGAAATATTGAATTTAATTGACGAAAGGAGAAAATACAAAAATGCAGTAAATGAAGCAGGCAAAAGGGAATACAAACATCTCAAAAATGAGATCAACAGAAAGTGCAAAATGGCTAAGCAGAGATGGCTAGAGGACAAATGTAAGGATGTAGAGGCTTATCTCACTAGGGGTAAGATATATATTGCCTACAGGAAAATTAAAGAGACCTTTGGAGAAAAGAGAACCACTTGTATGAATGTCAAGAGCTCAGATGGAAACCCAGTTCTAAGCAAAGAAGGGAAAGCAGAAAGGTGGAAGGAGTATATAGAGGGTCTATACAAGGGCAATGTACTTGAGGATAATATTATGGAAATGGAAGAGGATGTAGATGAAGATGAAATGGGAGATATGATACTGCGTGAAGAGTTTGACAGAGCACTGAAAGACCTGAATCGAAACAAGGCCCTGGGAATAGACAACATTCCATTAGAACTAATGACAGCCTTGGGAGAGCCAGTCCTGACAAAACTCTACCATCTGGTGAGCAAGATGTATGAGACAGGCGAAATACCCTCAGACTTCAAGAAGAATATAATAATTCCAATCCCAAAGAAAGCAGGTGTTGACAGATGTGAAAATTACCGAACTATCAGTTTAATAAGTCACGGCTGCAAAATACTAACGCGAATTCTTTACAGACGAATGGAAAAACTAGTGGAAGCCGACCTCAGGGAAGATCAGTTTGGATTCCGTAGAAATGTTGGAACACGTGAGCCAATACTGACCTTACGACTTATCTTAGAAGCTAGATCAAGGAAAGGCAAACTTACGTTTCTGGCATTTGTAAACTTAGAGAAAGCTTTTGACAATGTTGACTGGAATACTCTCTTTCAAATTCTGAGGGTGGCAGGGGTAAAATACAGGGAGCGAAAAGCTATTTACAATTTGTACCGAAACCAGATGGCAGTTATAAGAGTCGAGGAACATGAAAGGGAAGCAGTGGTTGGGAAGGGAGTAAGACAGGGTTGTAGCCTCTCCCCGATGTTATTCAATCTCTATATTGAGCAAGCAGTAAAGGAAACAAAAGAAAAATTCGGAGTAGGTATTAAAATCCATGGAGAACAAATAAAAACTTTGAGGTTCGCTGATGACATTGTAATTCTGTCAGAGACAGCAAAGGACTTGGAAGAGCAGTCGAACGGAATGGGCAGTGTCTTGAAAGGAGGGTATAAGATGAACATCAACAAAAGCAAAACAAGGATAATGGAATGTAGTCGAATTAAGTCGGGTGATGCTGAGGGAATTAGATTAGGAAATGAGACACTTAAAGTAGTAAAGGAGTTTTGCTATTTGGGGAGCAAAATAACTGATGATGGTCGAAGTAGAGAGGATATAAAATGTAGACTGGCAATGGCAAGGAAAGCATTATTGCCGAAGAAGAGAAATTTGTTAATATCGAGTATAGATTTAAGTGTCAGGAAGTCGTTTCTGAAAGTATTTGTATGGAGTGTACCCATGTATGGAAGCGAAACACGGACGATAAATAGTTTGGACAAGAAGAGAATAGAAGCTTTCAAAATGTGGTGCAACAGAAGAATGCTTAAGATTAGATGGGTAGATCACATAACTAATGAGGAAGTACTGAATAGGATTGGGGAGAAGAGAAGTTTGTGGCACAACTTGACCAGAAGAAGGGATCGGTTGGTAGGTCATGTTCTGAGGCATCAAGGGATCACCAATTTGGTACTGGAGGGCAGCGTGGAGGGTAAAAATCGTAGAGGGAGACCAAGAGATGAATACACTAAGCAGATTCAGAAGGATGTAGGTTGCAGTAGGTACTGGGAGATGAAGAAGCTTGCGCAGGATAGAGTAGCATGGAGGGCTTCATCAAACCAGTCTCAGGACTGATAACAACAACAACAACAACGAGGGGTGAGAAGGAACTTGGGTAGGATGTCCCTCATTTTTGAGCATGGTGATAGATAATCAAAGCCCTGGAGAAGGATATGGCTCAGTTGTTGTGGTCCAGGTTGATATTGGATGATGAAGGGGGTCCTCTTTTGTAACTGATTCTTAGGAGTGCTTGGAGGATTAGGGATGTATGAGGATACGGCGTGGGAAATCTGTAAATCGGTTTTCAGACTAGGTTTTTTGGGTGGGAGTTGGTGCAGTTAATGTCACAGTCCAGAAAAGTCCTCATAAGACCTTCAACACATTGGACAATGAAATTTTCATCACTGCAGATACACTGTCCACAGGGGGCTAGGCTGTATGGGTGCTATTATTTTCGTGTGAAACAGGTGACAGCTGTTGAAATACTGGTGCTGTTGGCAATTAGTGGGTTTAATGTGGACCAGGTGTGGATGGGAGCCATCAGAAGGGTAGAGGTCAATGTCGAGGAAGGTGTCATATTGGATTGAGGAAGACCTGGTGAAACTTGTAGGGGAGGCGGTATTGAGATTGTGGAGGAATCTGTATTGGATGTCTTAGCCCTGAGTCCAAATCATGAAGATATCATCAGCGATCCTGAACCAGACGAGAGGTTTGGGTGTGTGAGGCTTGAAAGATTTTTCTCTAGATGAACCATAAAAAGATTGGCCTAGCAGGATGCCTTTTGGATGCCCATGGCTGTGTCACAAATTTGTTTATATACCTTCCCCTCAAAGGAGTAGTAGTTATGTGTGAAGATATAGTGGGCAAGGTGTATGAGGAATGAGTTAGGAGGTTTGGACTGTGCAGGATGATGGGGGAGGTAGTGTTCATAGTGGGCGAGGCCATGGGCATGAGAGATATTGGTGTGTAGGGAGGTGAGATCACCATTGGCGAGAAGGGTTCCAGTTGGTAAAGGGATGGGGAGGATCCAAGCGATAAAGGGATGGGACTGGCGGAGAGTCAGTGAAGGAAGTGGGTAGTATTTGTTGTGAGAGTGTAGGCTTTAGGCAGTTAGTTGGAGGTTTTGGTCAACAGGAGTGGAAATTCTTTCAGTAGGAGCACAATAACTAATGGTGCATCTTGGATTATTGAGTTTGTGTGTTTTGGAGAAAATATTGAAGATTGGTGTGGAAGGGGAAGGGGGGGGGGGGGGTGCTGTTCGGGTGAGGAGGTAGATGGACTCGAAGGAGAAGTTCTGGGATGAGCCTTAGGAAATTAGTAGGGACTAAATTGTTACCGCAAATCTGTGGCCAAGAACAAAGTTGGCCACTGACTAGCACAACCTTGCAACACATACTTCGCTCCTGTAACCCTCCTGGCCTCTGTTACCATACCCTCCACCTAACAGTTTCTCCTTCCTCTGCCTGTCATTCCCTCCCACTCCATGTATCTGTGCCACTTCGTTATGTGCCACATCTCACTGCCTCTGGTACCTGTGTATCACATGCCGAGCCTGTGATCTGCTGCCCCCCCCCCCCCCCTCCTCTTCATCTACCATCGCCTGCTGACAGAAATGTTTTTTGTCGATGATTCAATGCTTCTGATATTCTGTCAGTGGTCTTCTGTGCTCCTAAATTATTAACAGTCTGCCAAAACTTTACACACTACAGTTCTCTTAAAATTGGTAACTGAATAAATTAGTGTTACCAACACATTTATGTATCTGTGAAATTTTTTCTGCTATAAGCATACTTAAAGTATCAGGAGCATTTATTGTGTTCTGATTAAGATTCATTCTGTAATTTATAACAATCTGTATGTTAGCTATAATGTTCATATTTGCAGCTGGTGCGGCAGCCAATTGCAATGACAACAGCACAGAACACCATTCAGGAGCAGTTGCAGCGCAAGCATGAAGAGCTTCAGCAGTTGATAGTACAACAACAAGAGGAACTTCGTCGTGTCTCAGAGCAGTTGTTTATGGCACGCTATGGTCTTCTTTCGCCTATGTCACTTAATATCAGCAGCACTGCTGCCAGTCACCTTGTAAGTGAAGAATGAACACGAATATTATTTGTGAGACAAAAAATAGTGCCAACTTACCAGTTAAGGAGACAGTAAAAAGAAAAAAGTCTCTCTCTCTCTCTCTCTCTCTCTCTCTCTCTCTCTCTCTCTGCTGATTTGTAGATAGGCATAACAAAACGACTGTCAAACAAAGCTTTCGGCCAAACATGCCTTTATCGGAATTAGACAACACACACACACACACACACACACACACACACACACACACACACACACACACACACGCACGCATGACAACAGTCTCTGGTTCTCAAGGCCGTGGCAGCCGAGACAGTTGGTCGTGTGTGTGTGTGTGTGTGTGTGTGTGTGTGTGTGTCTCATTCTGATGAAGGCCTGTTCAGCCAAAAGCTTTGTTTGACACACTTTTTGTTGTGCCTATCTGCGACTCAGCATATCCGCTGGATGGTGAGTAGCAACTATCCTTCTAAGAATATTGCCTTTGTTGGACATACATTCAAGTAGAAACTATATTTCATAACAGTTCAAATCTGTATGTTTTTTTGTACTGTTGCACTGTGAGTGAATGTTTGGAACTCCACATGCTTATCACATTTTTCCTTATTTGGTAGGATAAACATTGCTTCAAAATGCATGATTTTAATTCTTTTGTGGTTCAGAACTATTTTGTGGGTCTTGTTGGAATATTTAACAGGATCTTCAGTCATTATTATTCAGAGCAATGTGAATTGCTAAAACTTTATCTCATAATCATCCCTATGTATAGTGCTTATCAGGGCTGCCTTTACTTTTTAGTATGTGGAAATTTTGTATTTTTATTTTATTTTATTTATATATATTTTTTTATAGTTCTGGTTTCATTGTACAGTATGTCTTACCTCTGTTCAAAGTTCTCTTTCAACAATATAGTCTTTTACTCAGTCAGTGATACCAGCTTACCTTCCCAGCACAGTGAGGTGCATTGCTATAATTGATATTTTTAGTTGTAAGTTTAAGGAAGGTTGCAGCATACTTTTTCCAAATAACAGATCATGCATCTGTTCCATGATTTGTTCTTGTTTTGTCAATCTTCCCAAATTCTTTTCATACTTTTGCTGTGTTCTCTCTTGGTTCTTCTGACCACTTTTTCTTGTTCTCTTTTCTTTGTGTTTTTGTGTAAAAGCATTTTTATGGTGTTCATGAACTATTGTCAATTGCTTATATTATCTTGTGTAAGTCCCAATTTTTAATATTTTCTTCTGTTTCCATGATCTATTTTGTCTTGTTTTTGCTACCTCAAAAGAATTGCCTTTTGACCCTGATCCTGTTCATCCTGTGGATATGTTCATAGAATTTCATCCTTCTTCTAGTAAAGGTGTCTGTTACGGTTGTTGCCTCTTTGTAGATCTATCTCACTGGCCTCTTTATCCAATTTCCTTCGCAGGAATTTGATCTGAATATTTTCCTAAGAAATCCTTTTCTGTTTTCAGTCTCCAGATAAGGTATTTTTCTCTGTAACTAACACAATAATAAGTGAAAGTAATCTTTATGCAGCTAGGCAAACATAAGAAACTTTACTGTTTCTGCAGAGTTATGAACTTTAATGTTCTTGACTGACGGGAACAACATGCTGCAAATTTAGGTTCCCAGGCAGCAAAGGAACAATTGTATGTTTATTAAGTCTACTAAAGAGAATACAAGGAAACAATTTCTTGGGACGTGGCTTAGTACCACTTGGTTCAGACTGAAGGGCAATCACTGATGTTGTAATGGAATGATTTTACACTGATGAAGCCCGTCAGGCTGTGGTCGGCAGTGAGTAGTAGATTGCTCGAGGATAGATGAAGTCCAGTGGAGAGGTGAATGGAAGATGCTCTCGTTGGCTTGGCAGTTGGACACTATGGTAAGATACTCCTTGTTACAGTCAGCATAACCCTGGAGTGTGAATTATTGGCACTCCTGTGGGCTTGTGATTCGTGGAAGTGAAGTAGTGTAATGGTGACACTGATGTTTGCGACAATGCTTTAGCCTCTGGCGTGGATGCTGATGTCACACAGTACCATTGCGGCTACTGGAGGTTCGATCAAAAAAAACCCGTCATGTTTCATCCACCCCTAAAACTTTGAACATTTCTGGCCCCTACCTAAAATTGATAGAAATTGGATTTAAATTGATTTGCACACAATTGGTTTAAGTACATCATCTAAATGATAGAAAAGTAATGTTGTATTTAATGTTAAGTTAAAATTAAAACACCTTGACCACATAAAAACATTCATTATGATTTTGGCTGGTTTCAGTCTCAATTATTATGGTGTTGACTGGTTTCAGTCTATTTCAGATCATCTTCAGACTGTTCTTCAGTGGTGGCAGGCAGAGGTGGTGAACAGAGCAGGTGCTCCCTGTTTAAAGACAAACATCAACTGCCCTCCACCTCCACCTACTGCTATTGTATAAGAGGCTGAAGATGAAGAGGGTCTGTAAATAAACCAAAACCAGTCACCATCATAATATGTTTTATGAGCTGAAGACTGTTTTAATTTTAACTTTAAAATTTTATGCAGAGATCTCTTTTATTCCAATAATGCTAACAACTCTAGTTAACAAATTATAATTCCTTGCTGAAACTACTTGGGAAATAACTATGTACACTTTGTTCAGAACATCACATAAGAAGTAATGTTTCTTACATTTTTTAACTTTCTGGAAAATAACTAAATGAATACATTCATAACTCCATAGAAAGAGTAAAGTTTCTTATGTTTACCTATCCAAAAAAGAATATTTCTTTCACTTATTATTATGTCAAACAATGGAAAATCCAGGATAGAATGTAACAATATTATGAAAAGGAAAGTTGATACCATATAGTGGAGATACTGAGTCCCAGATTGGCACAACAAAAAGACTGTCAAATATAAAGCATTCGACCAGTAAGGCCTTCGTCAAAAATGGGCGACACACACACATACAAGCACACACACAACTCGCACAACACAACTGCAGTCTCAGGCAACTGAAACCATACTGCGAGCAGCTGCACCAGTGCATGATGGGAGAGGCGACTGGATGGGGCTAAGGAGGAGGCTGGAGTGGGGAGGGGGAGGAATAGTAGGGTAGGGGTGGTGGACAGTGAAGTGCTGTAGGTTAGATGGAGGGGAGGGGAGATCTTGGGGGAGGGGTGGGGAAGCAGAAAAGGAGAGAACTAAAAAGACTGGATGTGATGGTCGATGAGGGCTGGGTAGTGCTGGAATGGGAATAGGGAAGGCGGTGGATGAGTGATGATTGAGGCCAGGAGGGGAGCTTAGGATGTATTGCAGGGAAGGTTCCCACCTGCGCAATTCAGAAAAGCTGGTGTTGGTGGGAAGAATCCATATGGCACAGGCTGTGAAGCTGTCATTAAAATGAAGGATGTCATGTTTGGCAGCGTGCTCAGCAACAGGGTGGTCCACTAGTTTCTTGGCACAGTTTTTCGGTGGTCATTCATGCGGACAGACCGCTTGTTGGTTGTCATGCCCACATAGAATGCAGCACAGTGGATGTAGCTTAGCTTGTAGATTACGTGACTGGTTTCACAGGTTGCCCTGCCTTTGATGGGATAGGTGATGTTTGTGACTGGACTGGAGTAGTTGGTGGTAGGAGGATGTATGGGACAGGTCTTGCATCTAGGTCAATTACAGGGGTATGAGCCATGAGATAAGAGGTTCAGAGGGGTTGTGTAGGGATGGACAAGTATATTGTGTAGGTTCATTGGATGACAGAATACCACTGTGGGAGGGGTGGGAAGGATAGTGGGCGGGACATTCCTCATTTCAGGGCATGGCGAGAGGTAGTCAAAACCATGGCAGAGAATGTAATTCATTTGCTCCAGTCCAAGGTGGTACTGAGTTATAAGCAGAAGGCTCTTCTGAGGCTGGATGGTGGGACTTGGGAGGTGGTGGGAGACAGGAAAGATAAGACACAGGAGATTTGTTTTTGTACAAGGTTAGAAGGAGAATTACGGTCTGTGAAGGCTTCAGTGAGACCCTCGGTATATTTGGAATGGGACCGCATGTCACTTCCCCTTCCCGCCCCAGCCTCTTCCTTACCCCCACCCATTCATCACTCCCATCATGCACTGGTGCTGCTACTAAAAGTGTGGTTTCAGTTGCCTGAAACTGCAGTTGTGTGTGTGTGTGTGTGTGTGTGTGTGTGTGTGTATTTTTGACGAAGGCCTTACTTGCTGAAAGCTTTATTTGTGACATTCTTTTTGTTGTGCTTGTCTGTGACTCGGCATCTCCACTGTATTGTGAGTAGCAACTTTCCTTTTCATAATATTGTTACTTAGTATTACGTAAGTTACAGAGAGTAATACTTTTTCTGAAAGACCTGTAATGCTGTGGCCATGGAAAGTTTTTACATTTATATTTACATACATATACATCTTCTCATGCTCAATATAAATGCAGGAGTAAAGATAATGCAAAGTAACTATCATGTGTATTTTATTGCTACACGAGATATGCAATGCTAAGTTGAAGGGATTCAGCAGCAAACTACTTGTCTTGGGATTAGCCTTTCCTTGTGTGTGCTGAAGAAGAAAAGGAAAATATCATACAATGGAGTTACATATACATCTTCTCATGTTCAATATAAATGCTCAAAATAAATCTCTAACATCATTCTAACACATTCAGCAGGCTTTACTAGTACAGGAGAGAGAAATAAATAAAAAAATAATAATAAAATAAAAAAGAAATAATTTTATCTGCTCTATGTTTTTGCATAGGCTGACATGTTATGTTGTTAAATTTGTCTCGTTTGTCGATGAAAAGATTATTACATATGGCTCATTGAAATGAAGTAAACCTTTTCTTAGAAATCACTGATGTAACAGTGATCAGTGATTTTTCATTGTATAATTGAAATTGAGATGAAGCACTGTCAATATTCATCATATCAATAGAAAGTTTTGCTGTTCTACTAACTGAAATTAAAAATTTGTTCTTACATGAGGCTAATATTCCATTTCTATAGGTTACACTGCCATACAATGCAGCTGTTAGTAGCACAACTTCTGTGGGACGAGAGGGTGAATCATCCACTCCTGTCTCATCAGAGCTTTACCATGCGCCGATCACTGTGGCTACTGTCACAGCCCGCACCCATACACCAACGGCTTCCATCATGATAGATCCTCAGCAGGTGAGCAAGTTTATTACTTCTCCTCCTCCTCCTCCTCCTCCTCCTCCTCCTCTTCCTCCTTCTCCTTCTTAGTGATGAAATATCTCTGGTCTAATTATTGGTGTTGTTGAATGTTATCAATAGAAATGTAGTAGCATCCAATGAAAATTTGGCAATGATTGTATTTCACTTCTGTCCCCAAAGACAAAATGATCTGCCTTGTAATGTTAAAGATGATCTATGCCTCTGAAAATAGTTTGTTATACATTCTGTGCCAGTGCTGCAGTTTATACTGGTTTTGTGTGGTGGAGGTTAGTAGAATAGTTGTAAAAAAGTGCAAGAAACATCAATGATACATAGGAACAGGAAAAAATCAGTGTTATTTTATGACAAAAATATATATTTTTTTTTTCCCTGCACTTATCGGTGTTATTTTCTTGCAGGCTTTTACTAGTATCAGTTATCTATTTTTGTCATATTTAACCATTTTTCAATGCTATATTGAAAATGGAATTACACCTAAGGTAGGGTGGGCCAAACATGAGACGAGTGTAGAGAAAAATTATTTTAACAAAAAATTTTGACACAAATAATTATTTAAAAACAAATACCAAAGGTAAAAATGAAAATAACAGTACATTGCAGATATTTTATTGATGACCTGTTTCGCGCTTCTTCATATCATTCTTGAGCTGTGAAGACCACAGAAGCCGGTCTCTGAGGCTCAAGAATGATCTGAAGATTTGCTAGAAGCATGAAATGTGTTATCAATAAAGTATCTGCAACAGAGACTATTATTTCAATTTTTAACATTTATATACTGTTGCTGCACTTAGTCTGAATGGTATGGAGTGATACATGAATACTGCAAAAAAATTATTTATCAATGATGATGTATCCAGCAGATTAAAAAATATACAGAACTCTCCTTTTTTCAGGTCTGCAGCATGTTTTTGACCCTCAACATTTTTTCTCACTGACTTAAATATTTGTATTAAATATTTGAAATTTCTTATGGAATAGTAATTATGTAACTTAAAAGAAAATCTTTTAATGTAAAGAAAAATCTTTACCTCTGCAGTGCTATTATTAATATATAAAATGTCTTGGCTACATCCCCATGAGATTTTTCTGTGTGAATATCATTAAGAAAACTTGAAGGTTATTTTTACGTATTCCTAAGTAACAAAATATTTATAAACATTTACAAAAGGTTTTTATCTTGGGTTAAAAATGAGACAAAATTTAATGTTCTTAATTTTTTTAACGTTCACGCACATGTTGCTTGGAAACAAAGTTTATAATATGTTTCAGTACAAGTTTTGAGTTTAAAATTCTATTTATTATCAGTAACACAGTCTTTCAACACAAAAACTTCCTTTAATGTATGTAGTCTGTTCTTCTTCTTTTTTGGCACATGTATACAACTGGTAGTAAGGCTCATTTATGTACTGCATTTTCAGCTGTTTTTACCACAATCTGGACAAATAGGGTAAAAACAGACAAAACAGAAATCCATCCTCAAACAAAAGAAGCATAGTTCAACATTACATCAGAGAAGTAAAAACTAGTAAACATTTGAAAAAGTGAGAATATGCAAATTTTTTTTATTAAGAAGAATAAAGAAATGAGCTAAAAAAGATAGGTCTACAGTAGCACTAAGGCACACTCTGTAGACAGTTTTTTTCAAATGACAGCATTGTCATTATTTCAATGTTGTCTTCAGAGAGATTGTGCCGCCTATCTGCCAGTACTTCATTATAGTTTGAAAACAGCCTCTCACTGTCAGCTTTCAATGCTGCAGCTGCAAATTGCTGTCTGTCAACTGCAGTTGCCTGCAAACATTTCACTGTGTCAACATGTCCTGACTGCATTGACATTTGGGTTTGAACAAAATTCGAGAAACACTGATACCCTTACAGAGTGTATGCAGTACTAAGAACAGTCATCCCAGGTACAGATTGCAAGATTCTGGCCATTTTGGAATTAATAGGATTGAGAATTATTGTCTTTGGATCTAAACAAGAACCCAAGGCTTTGAAAACTGGTTTACTTGGATCTGTGGCCATTAGAGTCGACAATCTCATTTGGAGTTGCAGCCCAGTTCACGTCAATCCCTCCTTAATTCCTGCCTGGAACACTTCCCTCTTTATCGTTTTTAAAATCTCACTGGTTTCATTGCCAAATATTCCTTTTCCCACAATACTGAAGAATACTTCAAGATGCTTCAGCTTTGAATAAAGGTCATGTGAAGTTGAATGCTTTGAAGTCTCTAACATCATTATCTGACAGCGAAATATACTCAGTGCCTGCATTCAGCATCTCTCGCATATCATCACTGCAGAAGAATTCAATCATTACCTCAAAATATTCTGCTGCGTAAATGGCTGTGGAGAGCCAAGAGTTCCATCATATTAAAACTGGAAGAGGAAAAATCTTCGGATTTCTGTTTTTCTCTTTAAGAAACTGCAGATATAAATGTTTCCTTTTCCTGGTGTTTAAAAAAAGCACCCTTTAAATAACTGATAGTAGCATTTAACTTACTAAGTTCCTTGGAATAAATGTTAGCAATTAGATTAATTTTATGTGCTCAGCATTGAATGTTCAAATGTGTGTGAATTTCTAAGTGACCAAACTACTGAGGTCATTGGCCCCTAGTCTTACACACTACTTAAACTAACTTATGCTAAGAAGAAGAACAACACCACACACACACACACACACACACACACACACACACACACACACACACACACACGAGAACTCAAACCTGCGGTGGGAGGGGCCGTGCAGTCCGTGACATGGTGCCTTAAACCGCTCGGCCACTCCGCGCAGCCCCAGCATTGGACATGGATTAAATTATCACCTATTATTGTTTTCAAGGAGTTAATGCATTTGTTCATATAACTAGCAGTGTCACTCACTACTGCTTTAACATTATCATACTGTATATTATATGTTTGAGGAGGCTCCAAAATAGCATGAGTACATTGTGTCAAGTTTGCTCCATTGAGAACTTTCACACTTGCCACAAAAAGTTTCTGCTCATTCCAAGCTTCAATAGTTTTCAACAAAATGGCAAAACGTTGTTGTGGATTTGTAACAATCAACTCTTATGCCTAAATTAGTACCATTATTTAAGATTCACTAATTAGATTTTGGTGAAAATTTCAGGGTATGTAGTGATGAGGTTAGGTACGTTCCCTAACAGCTGTACAATACGTTCATTCATTGTAAGTGTGAAGGAGTGGGACACACTGTTCCAATACTTCCAGATGTGGTAATTAGAACTTACAGTTGCAGACTTAACATTTTTTTAAAAACTATTAATGGTTTGCCCATATCGTAAGATACAAAGATGAGAAAATTGAGAAAGTCTCAGCATCAACATAAATTTTATCTCAAATATCCAAGTTGTTTTGTTTTGAAGTTTTGCAAGTATTTAAAAAATATATATTTATTTCTGTTCCAATTGCATGGTCCCCTCTATATTTTTATCAAAGATGAGAGGTACGGACTTCAATTATGAACTGATAGAGTGTACACGTAAATTGAAGATTTACCATAAAAAGTTTTGAGGCAGGCTGTAGCCACAATATAACCACTGCTCACCTTCAATGAACTCATTCGTCCACTGGCGAAAGTCTTCATTCTCCGATTTGTAGAGTGGAATGTTGACCTTCAAAGAGGTTTCCACAGTCCTTTGGGCCAGATATTCACAATAGGTCATCTTCTTTTTTGCAGTTTCAAGGCTGCTGCTAATTGTAGACTGCTGCTTTATTGGCAAACTGGTCTGCATCATCTTGTTGCCCTTATGTTTTTCGGTCTGCTCATGTTTCACTATAGAATCTTTATACTCTCATGAAACTCCGATATTGCAGAATTTACAGAACACTGTTAACTTATCGGGAGCATATAAACCATCGATTTCAGATTCTCGCACCCTTTCGTCAGCAGTTGCTCTAGGCTTCGGCATTTGCACAGAACAAATTTGTTCATCACCGAGTCTAGAATAAGAATACAATGAATGAAAAAAAGCAGATATAAAAATGAGTATCTGAACGCGGGAACTGCAATAGCTTTGAAACGATTGAAAAACGCGCCACAAACAAAGCACGAGTCTAGTGAAGTGACCCCCCACTCTAACACAGACAGCTATGCGCATGTGCGAATTTGGCAGCTTGGCAGTGTCAGAAAAATTTTTCCGGGTACATTCTGGCTGCTTTCTCTCACTGCTTATGCACTAAACAACCACACTCCAAGTAACCAAAAGTGCGAGTAGGCGCTGCTTATACACGATTTCAACTCTGCATGTGCGAGGCAAGCTGTCTGGTAACTGCTTAAATGAACCTTATTTCAACGAAATTTGAAAACAATCATAGCAATGTTAATTAAAATTTTGGTAAGTTAATACATGCAGAAAGATATGCACTCAGCTTTGGTTGGCAGCGAGCATTCACAAAACAGTTGTCCTGCCAATGAATGGTGTCTGTAAACATGACTAATGGCTTAAACACAAGCATGTACAATATTCTACATCTACATATCTAAAAACAAAGATGATGTGACTTACCAAACGAAAGTGCTGGCAGGTCGATAGACACACAAACAAACACAAACATACACACAAAATTCAAGCTTTTGCAACAAACTGTTGCCTCATCAGGAAAGAGGGAAGGAGAGGGAAAGACGAAAGGATGTGGGTTTTAAGGGAGAGGTTAAGGAGTCATTCCAATCCCGGGAGCGGAAAGACTTACTTTAGGGGGAAAAAAGGACGGGTATACACTCGCACACACACACATATCCATCCACACATATACAGACAACAGTTTGTTGCGAAAGCTTGAATTTTGTGTGTATGTTTGTGTGTCTATCGACCTGCCAGCGCTTTCGTTTGGTAAGTCACATCATCTTTGTTTTTAGATATATTTTTCCCACGTGGAATGTTTCCCTCTATTATATAAATTCTACATCTACATTTATACTCCGCAAGCCACCCAACAGTGTGTGGCGGAGGGCACTTTACGTGCCACTGTCATTACCTCCCTTTTCTGTTCCAGTCGTGTATGGTTCGTGGGAAGAACGACTATCGGAAAGCCTCTGTGCGCGCTCGAATCTCTCTAATTTTACATTCGTGATCTCCTCGGGAGGTATAAGTAGGGGGAAGCAATATATTCGATACCTCATCCAGAAACGCACCCTCTCGATACCTGGCGAGCAAGGTACACCGCGATGCAGAGCGCCTCTCTTGCAGAGTCTGCCACTTGAGTTTGCTAAACATCTCCGTAACGCTATCACGGTTACCAAATAACACTGTGACGTAACGCGCTGCTCTTCTTTGGATCTTCTCTATCTCCTCCGTCAACCCGATCTGGTACGAATCCCACACTGATGAGCAATACTCAAGTATAGGTCGAACGAGTGTTTTGTAAGCCACCTCCTTTGTTGATGGACTACATTTTCTAAGGACTCTCCCAATGAATCTCAACCTGGTACCCGCCTTACCAACAATTAATTTTATATGATCATTCCACTTCAAATCATTCCGCACGCATACTCCCAGATATTTTACAGAAGTAATTGCTACCAGTGTTCGTTCCGCTATCATATAATCATACAACAAAGGATCCTTCTTTCTATGTGTATTTGCAATACATTACATTTGTCTATGTTAAGGGTCAGTTGCCATTCCCTGCACCAAGTGCCTATTCGCTGCAGATCTTCCTGCATTTCGCTACAATTTTCTAATGCTGCAACTTCTCTGTAAACTACAGCATCATCCGTGAAAAGCCGCATGGAACTTCCGACGCTATCTACTAGGTCATTTATATATATATTGTCAAAAGCAATGGTCTCATAACACTCCCCTGTGGCATGCCAGAGGTTACTTTAACGTCTGTAGACGTCTCTCCATTGATAACAACATGCTGTGTTCTGTTTGCCAAAAACTCTCCAATCCAGCCACACAGCTGGTCCAATATTCCGTAGGCTCTTACTTTGTTTATCAGGCGACAGTGTGGAACTGTATCGAACGCCTTCTGGAAGTCAAGTCGGATATTCCGTAGGCTCTTACTTTGTTTATCAGGCGACAGTGTGGAACTGTATCGAACGCCTTCTGGAAGTCAAGGAAAATAGCATCTACCTGGGAGCCTGTATCTAATATTTTCTGGGTCTCATGAACAAATAAAGCGAGTTGGGTCTCACACGATCGCTGTTTCCGGAATCCATGTTGATTCCTACAGAGTAGATTCTGGGTTTCCAGAAACGACATGATACGCGAGCAGAAAACATGTTCTAAAATTCTATAACAGATTTATGTCAGAGATATAGGTCTATAGTTTTGCGCATCTGCTCGACGACCCTTCTTGAAGACTGGGACTGTGTAGTATCGAAGCGGTATCCCGTCAGGTCCAGTGGACTTTCCTCTGTTGAGTGATTCCAGTTGCTTTTCTATTCCTTGGACACTTATTTTGATGTCAGCAATTTTTACGTTTGTGCGAGGATTTAGAGAAGGAACTGCAGTGCGGTCTTCCTCTGTGAAACAGCTTTGGAAAAAGGTGTTTAGTATTTCAGCTTTATGCGTGTCATCCTCTGTTTCAATGCCATCATCATCCCGGAGTGTCTGGAGTTGCTGTTTCGAGCCACTTACTGATTTTCTGTCAAGTCGGTACATAGAATTATACTTTCGAACTCACTGAACGCTTCACGCATAGCCCTCCTTATGCTAACTTTGACATCGTTTAGCTTCTGTTTGTCTCAGAGGTTTTGGCTGCGTTTAAACTTGCAGTGAAGCTCTCTTTGCTTTTGCAGTAGTTTCCTATCGTTGTTGTTGAACCATGGTGGGTTTTTCCCGTCCTTCACAGTTTTACTCGGCATGAACCTGTCTAAAACACATTTTGCGATTGCCTTAAACTTTTCCATAAACACTCAACATTGTCAGTGTCGGAACAGAAATTTTCGTTTTGATCTGTTAGGTAGTCTGAAATCTGCCTTCTATTACTCTTGCTAAACAGATAAACCTTCCTCCCTTTTTTTATATTCCTATTAACTTCCACATTCACGGATGCTGCAATGCCCTTATGATCACTGATTCCCTGTTCTGCACTTACAGAGTCGAAAAGTTCAGGTCTGTTTGTTATCAATAGATCCAAGATGTTATCTCCATGAGTTGGTTCTCTGTTTAATTGCTCGAGGTAATTTTCGGATAGTGCACTCAGTATAATGTCACTCAATGCTCTGTCCCTACCACCCGTTCTAAACATCTGAGTCTCCCAGTCTATATCTGGTAAATTGAAATCTCCACCTAAGACTATAACATGCTGAGAAAATTTATGTGAAATGTATTCCAAATTCTCTCTCAGTTGTTCTGCCACTAATGATGCTGAGTCGGGAGGTCGGTAAAAGGAGCCAATTATTAACCTAGCTCAGTTGTTGAGTATAACCTCCACCCATAGTAATTCACAGGAGCTATCCACTTATACTTCACTATAGGATAAACTACTATTAACAGCGACAATCACACCACCACCGGTTGCATGCAATCTATCCTTTCTAAACACTGTCTGTGCCTTTGTAAAAATTTCGGCAGAATTTATCTCTGGCTTCAGCCAGCTTTCCATACTTATAATGATTTCAGCTTCGGTGCTTTCTATCAGCGCTTGAAGCCCCGGTACTTTACCAATGCAGCTTCAACACTTTACAATTACAATACCGATTGCTGCTTGGTCCCCACATGTCCTGACTCTGCCCCACACCCTTTGAGGCTGTTGCCCTTTCTGTACTTGCCCAAGGCCATCTAACCTAAAAAACTGCCCAGTCCACGCCACACAACCCCTGCTATCCATGTAGCCACCTGCTGCGTGTAGTGGACTACTGACCTATCCAGTGGAACCCGAAACCCCACCACCCTATGGCGCAGGTAGAGGAATCTGCAGCCCACACGGTCACAGAACTGTCTCAGTCTCTGCTTCAGACCCTCCACTCGGCTCTGTACCAAAGGTCCGCAGTCAGTCCTGTCGACGATGCTGCAGATGGTGAGCTCTGCTTTCATCCCGCTAGCGAGACTGTACAATATTAATGTGGTTTGCGTGCTATCACAGAGTACACCTTTTTCTTTGTTTGGATTATTTGAGGATGGGTCCTGATATGTGAAACTGGTCATCAATTAAACAAAAGTAACTGAATTTTGCAACTTTGGCTGTTTTCTACAGCAAACTGGTTAACTCAAGTTGCTGTCCTGTTATTAATCCAATGTGCTGGAAATCCAAAAAGATGAATTTTATAGCTTCTTGTTTCTGTAGCAGAAATTAATGCTGTCCTGTAAGATACCTGCCACACCAAACATTCGGAGCTCATCACATATTCGGAAATAAACACCCAAATACTTATTTCATTCTTCGACCTCTAATCAGACAGAAATGTTAACATCATTTATTGCAGAACATACTTGTTTTACACTTTCGGATTTTTCCCTTTACTTTTAGTGTAAACAGTGGTAGAGTCATAAGCTGAATGATTCATGATGTTTTTGGCAGTGTTCGCGCCCACCTCCTTCCAAATATTTGCATTACATTCATAACGAAAGACCCAGACTGTGTTGACAATGCTACGATGGAAAAAAGTACATACTAGCATGCAGTGAGACACAAACCTACATCCATTCATACCGTAAACCACGAAAATATCCATTAGATTACGGCTTACTCATTCGGCTACTGTCTCAAGTCTCAGTGATCACATTTCTTCAAGCCTTATATTGTTGCTGCATTACTAACCACATTTAATGAGCAGGATGGTGTGTTAGTGGTAGATTTTCATTGCGCCATTGCTTTGAAATGGCATACTGTGACACATACAATACAAAAGAAATAAATAATTGAAATTCACACAATGGTCATTGGTATGCGCTTGCAAAAGTCGATAGTCAGAAGGCCACTAGTGACGTCACAACTGCAAAAATTAGTGCGACATTTGAACATGGAACATTTCAACATTAAATATGTTACTGACATCATTAGATTTACGACACTTCTTACGAGGAAACGGAGAAAATTTGTTGAAAAACACTGATTTTGTGTTACTTCCTTAAAAACTGCCGAATTCGCATTACTTCCTTAAAAACCACCAAATTCACGTTATTTGTCACATTATCTTTCAATCGAATTTTATCGGTTCCTAGTGATTCATTTTATTGGCAGCCAAACAAATAAGTTTCTGTGAAGCACTGCCTCGAGATTAAGCATAAAATGAGATACAGCAAGACTAATATCATGATTCCAGCTTTTCTGATATGGGAGTCTATTACGGTAGGAGCTTCAGGAAATCTAATAGTTGAACTTATGTAAGGGACATACTTTTCTTTGAACAACAGTGCCGATGTCAGAAAACATGCATTTAAAGGGTTCGCTTGTGTTCGGAAATGAACTGTGATACAAATAGTTGCACATTACTAATGATTACTCATCATCTGATTGGATTTCAGGGAGCATTCATGTTTAAGACCAGTTCTCACAGCATTTGATGAAAACTCTTGTATAAGACTGGTCATCAAAATATTCTGGCCTAAGTGTAATTGTCAATCTGATTGAATACCAAGAAATACATCTTCTGTCAAACTTGTTGAGAAAATCCTAGAAATCACATCACTTCTTTGCTCATTATCTTAATAAGTCATTAATGACAATTTCCTTACATTCCTCTGTTTTGCAAGGTATCAGCAATTATTAATATTTTTGAGCTTAATAAAAATTCTGTTTCCTGCTGTCCACTATTTTCTTTATCCACAATACATATAATGCACATAAAATGAAATAATTTTGTCATGTCATGCTTGTAATATTTTTGTTATTGCTTCTTTTATTGTAAATTTCATAGTTAATTGAGGGTAATAAATGTGATTAATAGCTGTGAATATCTTTGATTCTGTGATGATATTAACTTTTAATTTAATTTTTCACTGTCACTCATATTACTTTGTGGCTTCAGGTGAATTTGCAAGCTCATGGAACAGAGGAACCAATACCTTTTCAGCTTTCTCAGCAACAAGCACAGTTGCTCTTTTCGTCTCCTAATTCTGGACAACAACAACAGTGACCAAATGGTGAATTTCTCTTAACATAAACAACACTAGTAATTTCCAGACATCAGATACAGGTTATTAATATCAAGAAATGTTATTTGTAGGATACAGCTACTGTAAAATTCATGTTATGTTTTGTATTTCTATTGTATATTGAAGATAATGTACAGGGTCTTAAAGTTGTTTGTATATAATATTGTATAGAATTTTAAAATGAGAAATATTTTTGTGATAGTAATACATCAATGCTGTGAACAGATGCATTCCTTTATTATACAAAATGAGATGTGTAAGTATTGGTATTAGATGTTGTACAGTAAATGTTGGAAGTTCCGAATTTTTTTCGACAAATATATAGATTCCTGATATTGCCTCTTATACTTGTTTTACCCTAAAGTTTCTCATTTGTAAGTTGCCAGTTATCTTTCATGTCCTCCAGTAATTTTTCTTGATGGAGGGTTGTAAAATTTTTTTGCTAGTAGTTTTTCTTTCCAGATTTGCACTGTTACATATTTATTTATCTAACAGTAGTCAAACAATTAACAGTAAAGTTAAGTTTTACTTCTTCAACTCCAGTCATTTTCTTTGTATTCCCTTTGAAAAATGGGAAAAGAGTTTAGGAATATAATGGGGAGCACAGCAGAAGACAAAGACAGTTGGCTGTCAGCAAAATTGGGGAAATTAGATAGGAGAGGAATTACGTGAGAAATGAAAAGACAGGAAATATTTGGATAAGGCTAACGGAGGAAGTAGGGTATGCCGAAGAGGCAATTTCTACCTTTTAGGCCGGAGAAGCTGATGCTAAAGAGGGATTTTTTTTGGGGGGGGGGGGGGAGGGTTAGAAGCACATGGCATGAGTGTTAAAACAGCTTCTGAAGCTGTTACTGCTGCCATTTGCAGTGTGTTCAACAAATGGGTTGTTGATATTGTGCTTAGCCTGTGTATAAACCATAATTTTCTGATGTAGGGATTGGCACTACAACGTACAAACACTGAAGTCTAAGTTTTCAAAAAGAGTGATATTTCAGGTGTTGAGTTATTGATGGGCACTTAAACAACACTGAGAATATTGCTCAGCTTCCAAAAAAATCCTTCTTCAGAGGTAACAGAATACACTTACACTCTTGTGCAGTACTAACGTCCTAGTTGACTACATTGTGCCAGCACTGCATCTTGACTGGGGTGAGGGAGAGTGTCAGATGAAAAGGCTGAGGGGAGAAAGGAGGTGGGGAATGAGAGGAAGGGTTGGACGGAAGAGTGGCTAACAGCTGAGATGGAGAGGCAGCAAGCTCACGAGATAGGAATGTGATTTCGGGAATCTCACTCTGATGCAGGCAGGGGTTATTTTGTGCTGTGCACAATGGTGATGAGTGGATTGATAAAGGAGGAGGTAGAACAGAGGAAGTGGGAGATGTGAGTGTAGAATGAGTGCTGTGCGATCATGAGGACAGGAGTGGAGGTGGGTTTGGGACAGGAACTAGTGTAGATTGAGGACAGGAGCATTACAGGATTGATGGACAGTGTTGTGAGGATAATTCCCATCAACAGATGGCTTGAGGTAAAGCAGCCATTGAAGCTGAGGATGATGTGCTCAGCACCACTGGGTGGTCAACTCAGGTCTTGCCCACAGTTTGGGGTGGCTATTCAAATAGGGGGACAGCTGATCAGTTGGCAGGCCCACATAAAATATTGTGCAGTAGATCTGGTGGGATAGGACTGATTCCAGATGTGTCATCAGTCAGGCCTTGCACCTAGGTTTTCCAAGGGAGAATAACCCATGCTGCCAGGGATTGGGAGTAGGTGTAATGTTAGCATAAACTAGGGTATTTTGTAGAATGGGTGGTAATGGAATATCACTTTGGAGGCAGTGGGAACAGTTGTAGGTAGTATGTTCCCCAGTATTGGGCACAATGATTAGTAGTTGAATTTGAACATCTTAACCATATTTTTCACCATGACTTTGACTGCTTATCATCATGCCACTGGTATCGTATTCCTATTTTTGTGCATGTGCTGCCTCTTGCTCCCGACCATTAGCCACCCTTCCCTCGAACCCTCTCTTGACTCCGTTCTCCTCTTGCCTGCCAACCGAGTCAAGCTATAGTACTAGAACTGAGTAATTGACCAGGACAATGTAGACATATAGGTATTATGTATTTGTGTGTATGTATATCTGTTAGCTATGAAGAAGGATTTTTCCAAAAGCCCAGCAACATTCTCAGATGTGTTTAAGTGCCTATCAACAACTCAAAGCCTCAGCTATATGGTGAATTGTTATATTTGCTCCTTCCATTATTTATATTCCACTAAGGGTTGTCTATTGCTATATGTGTGAAGAGTGGTATTATACATACATGGAAGAAAGACGAAGCAAGCAATAAAATAAAATGTTCTTTAGTTTGTGCAAATACAATATTGTTGGTTTCTGCTTTAGTGGAACATTTTGGAACTGTTGCCTAGTATATCTTGCAACAAGCACAACATAATGCTATGTCTGTGTAATTTTTCTTGCCCACTCAGTCACACTGTGGACTGTTTCATTAAATTTCACAGCTAGAATTTGAGCTTATGACTGAAATAAAGTGCGGTATCTTACAAATGCACTAATATGAATTATAAACATTAAATTATTACTAAAAGGTTGATAAATAAATATGGAACAATTGAAAATAAATATGAATATTTCAGTATTAAAGACGGGGGGGAGGGGGGGGGGGACGACGACTTTCTGTTTGTTCTCACTTTGCTATCAGCCACTGTCTTTACAACTACCAAGAAAGGGAATTTTGTACCTAGAAACCTCAGAATTAACTGTGCGTTTTCCAAAGAATTCTAAAACAAGCAACAGGATGGCTGATAATAGTGCACACTGTTGCTTGTCATAGTATTTCTTATTGGCAAAATATGTGATGCAAGCACTTTGTGAAAGGCTGTCATTTGCATTCTTGCCATTATAATACACCAATTAAAACAGCTACAGTTCACATGTACTCCACATAATATTAGAAATTGTGAAATTTATTTCTTCTACTAATGTTCAAAAGCTAAGCAATTTACTATGTACCTGCCTGCTGCTCAGCAGCTCCAACATTTGCCATTTGCCAATTTTTCTTACATACATTTTGATTCTATCCTGTATTGCAGACCAATATGTATTTATAAATCACAGTTGATGTATGGATGTGTAAATGATTTTATCGCCTTCCTTTTATAAGATTATAGAGGCATTGATTAATTATTGTTTCTCATTCATTCAGTTTTTAAAGGAAAGTGGTCAGCATCTCAGCTTGCCCATGAAAATGCAAGAGTCAAATGAAATCATTCAAAATTGTACCTAGTTTCTAAGTTTGACTGTTTTCAGAACACTAAGCAGGCATTGATATGTGTGAATTTGCCACAAATCACTTGTATGTCTATATTGTAATTAAAAAAAAAAAAAAAAAAAAGGCGGTATTTCTTATTGAGGACAACAGTTGTAGGTTTATCATGAAAATTCATATTAAGTTGTTCTCATTTGACAGTGTGCACTTTCAGTTACTGTTTGATACAGTGAGATATAATTTTCTTATTTTTTTCCATCAATGTGCCATTGACACGCATGCCTGGAAACGTACAATTTCACTGTGCTGTGTTACTTGAATAAAATTATTGTTATGTTGTTTGTTAGTTTTGTATTTGTTGATAGAATGGCAGATTTTATTTTTTGTTGTTATTGATATTTTTTTAATATTTTTTCTTTGGAAAGTCTGACAAATTACGTGTGTAATTAATGTGTACATAGAATGTATTTGCATTCATTTCCAAAGTGCAGTCAACATGCTCTCAAGCAAGTCTTAATTGAAAAATCCTTTCATGTGCACTATATATGTATATGTTATGGACATATGCAAATTTTATTGATTATAACTACTGAAGTGCAAAATTGTGGAACATAGGGTAATTGCAGGGGAGTAAAGCCATCTTTTGTTTTCCATGTACTGTCAAACGGGGTGATTTCGGACACTGGGGCGAATTTCGACAGTATAGCTTATTTGCTCTTTGCCACTGCATAGAAACAGAGAGTTACTTATTTTAACGTCCATGCACCAGTTATTTTAAGTGCAAGATTGTATGTATTGCTTTCCACAACTTTTATTTTGCGTCAATTGTTTCCCTAGATGAATAATTGACGAACAGTCTCAGTGATAAAAATCCATGCATTATTGTGAAGTGGAAACTTTCTATTGTTGTGCCGACTGATAAGTTATTGTTACCTTAATTGTCGACATGCGTAGTAGCTAACAGCATTGAGACAATTTCTATGCAAGTTTGTTGAGTTTCTCTTGCAAGGTTATAAAATAACGAAGGTTTTTGTAAAACTGTGTACTGTGTGGGTTGATTTCAGACAATGCCAAGAACATATAAGAGGTGCTGGCAGTATGGTGTAATTTTGACCCGGAACTTTTAGATAAAGCTGTTCGTGATATTCAGAGTGGTAAATTATCATACAGGAAAGCATGTGATTTGTATGGTATACCTAAATCAATCCTACAAAATAAAGTGCAGGAGGCACATCCAAAAAAAAATTGGAAGGACAGCCAGCGCTAAATAAAGAAGAAGAAAAAGCGTTGAAGCAAGGTATCTTGAGGGCTACACTTTGGGTATTTCCCTACACTACATTGGATATTAGATATTTAATTAAAGGCTACCTTGATAAATCTGGCCAAAAAGAGAAGAAATTTCGTAACAATTTGCCAGGAGAAGAATGGGTGCATTTATTCCTCAAACGACAGTCAGAACATCTCACTGTTGGCCTAAGCGAAAATATTAAAGGAGCTCATGCAGAAGTGAACAAAGAGACTGTTAAGATGTTTTTCTCCAATATCAAGGCAAAACTGGAAAATTTCCCACCTAGCAACATGATCAATGTGTAAAATGTCACCAGAATAAAAAAAGGCATGTAGAATTTTAAAAAAAGGCAGTAAATGTCCAAATTTGCCCTCTATATACTGTAACTTCAGACAGAGATTTAAAAAACACGTGTCCGAAATCACCCCAATCCATGGGATGACTTCGGACACTTTATTTAACTGCCTCATATAAATATACCTACACGTACACTTTCTGGTTCTGAGATATTTTATTCATTACACATATACCCTGCCACTTCCGTAACAATCAATTTAATCTGACAATATATACAAAAGTTACAACCAAAATAACAACAAAACTGTCCAAAATCACCCCGTTTGACGGTATATTAACTGTTTGTTCATCAGTAAAAAAAAATCAAGACATTGTTATTTTTGTATAGCCAAATTAAAACATATATTTTTAGAACTTTTTCAAAACCTGTGACCGAAAAATGAAACTAATTTTGCATGAAATATATGAATAATGAAATACATACTTTTAGCAGTTGGAGTAGTTTATGCCAGAAGCAATGCATTGTATTACCTAAATCTCATTCATTTCAGTGCTACAAATTTTGTTGTAAAACAGTGGTGTAATCTCTTGTATAAAAAATATCATTTACACTCTTTTGTTCTTTGTAGATAACTATGTATGTTTTTACAGTCAGTAGAGTTTATTTTCACCTTTACACCAAATTTAGTTTGAGAAAAAGAGAATGATCTGCATTATACACCTTGTTTGTTTTACTGCAGGTGTCTTGTGTTATTGTTTTGTACCTTTCAGTTCAATTACAGATTATTGTGTGTAAAGTCACTTATTTATTATTAATGCAGTATACTAAAATTAAATGTATTTAAAAGTAGTAATTGCTGGACAGCTTTTAATACTGTTTATGTGAACAGTGACAGAAAATGGCAATGGGACTGAGAATCTCTTCCAGTATGTTAAGCCTGAACTGACTGTGTAAAATTCGCTTGTTATATTTTTGTAGTTAGTATGTAGTTTGGAAGAATATTCACACTGCTTTGAGATATCTATGCTGATAATTCCTCTCTGTCATTTTTTGAGTCTCACTGGTCCAAGCCATTTGCTCCTGATGACACCATTGAAATGTAATTTCACAGATTGTCAGATGCCTCATAAGTCATCTCCCTCCAGTGTCCAGTTGATGACTGTTTGCTGCTTTAAACAATTTTTGAATAACTCAATACAACACCATTGAAGTTTATCCTCATTTTATGCTTTGTTTTCTCTGTCGAAATTAACAAAACATACACAACTGTACACAAGTGACTTGCTTGACTGTAACTAAGTGTGTAACTGTCTTTTGTTGTGCCTGTCTGCAACTCAATATGTAATCGTTACAATGAGAAACAAATTATCCTTTTCATAATATTGTTGAAATTCCAACATGGGATTTCCATAGTTTCACTTAAAAGTTTGGTCTTCAAACCTACTAAGTAGCTTTCGTGGGATAGTTTGCCAGTTCAGTTTTTTCAGCATCACCATGATGCTGTCCCGTGAGTCAATCAAATGCTGCACATCTTTGTGTAAGTTCAATGTCCCCAGTAAATCCTATTTGTTGTGGGTACAGTGCACTAGAACAGTATTCTAGGATAGGTCACATGAATGTTTTGTAAGCAATCTCCTTTGTGCACTGATTGCATTTCTGTAGTGTTATATCAATGAATCAAAGTCTGCTACTGACTTGACCTATGATTGAGCCTATGTGATCATTATATGTCATGGCCCTATTGATTGTTACCTCCAAGTATCTGTGTGAGTTAATTGATTCCACCTGTGACTTAAAGCAAGTTCCAGTCTTTGCACTGTTTTGAAATCTTATCAGGATCCAAATGATCATTATTGCACTTTATTTCAGACAATACTTCATTATAGATAACTGCACCATCTGCAAAAAAGTCTGAGTTTGCTGTTAATATTAAGGAAGGCTGCAGGCTTTTGTGTCCTGTGTCATTGATGATAGGAAGAACAGCTTGTTATAAATGTGGAAGTAACTTCAGATGCACCTCAGGGAACTATGGAAGGATGCTTGCTGTTCATGTTGTATATTAATGATCTTTAGGACTAAATTAATAGTAAAGGTAGAAGCTTCCTAGTTGTTACTTTCCGACACGTTCCTCTTCAATTTCTCATACAGTCAATGGTTGTACCTCTCTGCTGGGATTTTCTTCAGGATTGTCTGGTAGAGCCGGTTAGGTGAACACTGTCAAAGGGAGCTATTCCATGCTTGTTCTCAAAAAGTGGAATTATTGGCTGAAATCTTGCAGCTATTATTGGTAGGCCATGAACATTGGATAGAAACCAAACTGGTCAGAGCAAAGGGGGGAGAGGAGGGGGGAGGAAATGTTTATTAAAATATTATAGTCATGCCATGGTTATGTTTGTATTCTTCACACACCATGCTGCATAGTTACTTCCTTGTTGGCAAGGTGCCATGAAGCTGGAAGCCTATAACTCTCTTCACTATTTCCACTGCTCTGAGTTTCCTTCTTTAAGTGAGGCTGTCCTTGGCTAGCACACATACATTACTGAGGTCTAAGTGTGGCCGCAGTTCGCCTAACATCCGGCTTCCACAGATTTCACAGTTTGTTTTAACGGTATGTGGTACTCATATTTTTAAATAAATTCTTTTACTGTCCTTCCTGTTTTTGTTTGTATACACATTGCCATAGTCACACTTCATTTCATAGACTCCGAAAGTGTGTGGTAATCAGGTACATGTGCTTTTGTGTTAGAAAAAGTCTTTTATTTTGTTCTGACTGGACTGTGACCATTTTTCTGTGAAATTCTGCTGATGCAATCAATAACTCTAGAAGTGAATGACAACCTAACAGACTGAGAAGCTGCTTCCTCATCTTTCTTATTAGCATAATTAATAATATTTCATTTGAAATCCCTGTCTATGGACAAACCAACATTGATATTGGCCTTCATTTGTTCTTTAAATAATCCAAACTATTATTGTCACTGTCATGAATGGCATGTGAAGATAGATTGTTCAGCCCTGCTTGCATCTGGCCTGGGTAGTGGTGTGAACTGGTATCTAAAGACCTGTCAGAGTTTGTAGGCTTTCTATACACTCCGTGTCGTAAAATGATGTCATATCTTGTATAGACCAACACATTCAGGAGTAAGAGACTGACCTCACTCTCTACCTTCAAGGGGGAATCGATGCTGGGATGAATTCCATTTTCAAAAAACTGTGAAAATGTGTTATGTGGCCTTATAACACTTGTGTCATCCACATAGTGGAGCCAATAAGAAGGCCTTAGTGGCACATTACTTAATATCTGTTTTTCAAAATGTCCCATAAAAATGTCAGCCACTAGTGGCAAAATAGATGAAACCATAGTCGTCATTGTCGGCTGATACTCATATCAGAGTTTTCATTTCTCTCCTGAGATTTCCTTTGTCGTGGTTCAGGCATGGAAATGTCTTTGATGGCATAGTAGTCCAGTCCTAGCATGGAATACGTGACCACAGAAATTACAAATGATGGAAGGTGGAGGGCGTGACAGGGGCCTGGAGGAGTTTGCATCTCTGGCGTTTGTCATTGTCCGGTTTATGATGTTCCCGCTCAAAGTTTTGAAGAGCATTTGAGGTAGTTGAGCACCAGTAACTGCGATCTTCTGCTATGGTGGACCAGTTACTCGAATTGATGTTCAAGGTTTTTAGATTTTTCTTATAATGATCCTTATAATGTTTAAGAGGGGCACCTCATGGCCTTTTACCTGCACTCGCTTCACTGTACTGCATTTGATTTGGAAGTCTGTGTCATCTCTCATCCGCCGGACATGCCCAACCCATTTTAGTTGGTGCCCAATAATGAGAGCTTCTATACTATTCATTTTTGCTTTCTCTAGAACGGTGGTATTTGATATAAAGTCATCCCATTTCACGTTCATGATGTGTCTTAGCTTTTGTTGGTTGAAGCATTCTAGTTTCTTCAGATCGCGGCGGTATAATGTCCAGGTTTTGCAACCATAGAGCAGTGTTAGAGATGATAACAGCTTTATAAACCATCAGTTTGGTGTATAGTGGTAGGTCTTTATTCAGGAAGACTCATTTTCTGAGACGACCAAATGCTACATGGGCAGCATGTATTCTGTTCGCCATGTCTTTTTCAGACTAACGCCATCAGCTTATCCATCAAATTTTTCTTTCTTTTATGTTTAAACTATCTCATCAAACACATAGTTAGATCAGGTCACACACATCTCGATGTCTCGGTTTCCCCAACAAATGATATGCTGAAAAGTAAATTGGAGAGTTAATTCCATTCACTATGGGTCTCGGACACCTTTCTTTGTGTATCTTTGGTAGACCATTAAATCTTGCTGATAGAACTGTCTGTTCTAGAGTCTGATAACAGATTTTTTAAATTTTCTATTATTTCAGTTTGTCAGGTCACTTTTTTCCTTGCAGTACACAGGATCAGCCAATAATTATCCCATGTTCTTTTGGTGCATCTACAGCAACCATAACAGCTGTAGCAATACCCTTATCTGCTTTGATCAAGTGATGCTTTTCTCTCTCATGAAGTCATCAATAGCTTTCCTTTCCTTTGCTGGTATGTTGCATTTGGGCAATTTCATTCACCACAGAATAATGAATATGTCCTGTCATACTTCTTTGGACTGAATCTCCAGAAGAGTAAACAAGGATTCTTTGATACACTAACAACTTTCATAGATTTAGTTATGAAATTTAGTCCTGTACCCAGAGCTGAGGTGGTTCTTTCATCTAATTCCTCTGATGAGAGGTATACCACTATCCATTTTGGATCAAGAATGGTATCTTATTTATGCAGTTACAACTTCTAGACCTTCTCTTTTTTGTTTCATTGCATAGAAATCTGATAACCTTATTGCATTATTGAATTTCATTCTGTCTTGAGGTGAGGGAACATTGCTAGTGAAAAATATACAACAGTTGAAATGGAACTAACACAATATAAGCCCCTGGGTATTTGTTGGATTCTTTCATGAAGAAGTGGTTCACTAGCTCTTATGTAGATCCTCATGGTATTTATTAACTGCACTTGGTGACTGATTCTGACACCAAGAGAGAAAATCCAGATCACTAAGCAAATAACCTCTTCTTTTGCAAAAGTTCTCCAGTCTCCTAAAGGTGGTACACTCACCAGACAAAAAATTTGTCACCCCAAGAGAAATTATTACAAGCATCATTTAATACCATGTAATCTGCCCCTTTACTTGATAACTGCCTGTATTTGGTTAGGAAGTCGTCCACAAAGTTGTGCAGGTATGTTGCATCCCAGTTAAGCTACTCGCTGAGGTTTTCACTTCACAGTTCCACCAAATCGTGGGTATGCAGATGCCAGTGTTTTATCTGCTGTTCCAGCATGTTCTATAGATTTTCTGTAGTGCTCAAATCAAGTGATTTTGCAGGGCAGTGGAGATGTAATAGGCTGCTGGGGAGTGTTCAGAAAACAAGTCACACATACACCAAGCTCAATGAACTTGGCTGTTGCCATCTGTATGTGTCTGTGTGAGCAATAGCCTCTTTCGAGGTGACGGACTCCAAATGTTCATTGCATGCAGATCTCATGACAGTGTTCTCTGCCAACAGATTGGTGTGGACCTTCTGCCCACTGCCTGCAACAATTCTTATTGGGTTTGAAAGCAGTTTTGATTCACAAGCTAAGAAACACATCTCCAGTCTCTCTATGCCAGGATCTTTGTCTAACCATAAGTCTGAGATCGTGTTTTATAGCCATGTGTGTTACACAACTGCTTCCAAACACGTTGGACAGTCTGCTGTGAAACATCAACAAATCCAGCTACTAAAAAAACCATATGGCCAAACACGATTGCCCCTTTTTGCCACATTGTCATGTCCTTACATTTACCCCTGTTTACATATAGTGTCCATGTGAAACGTGATATTATCACTGATTGCTACTGCCTTATGCTCACATAGAGGCAGTACATGTGCAGTTGAGCATGTGACTTGATCATTGCACTATCTGTAAAGGTGTAATGATTCATCTGTGCTTGTTTTTTTGTCTAGTGAGCATGTAAATATCTTGTCCATACAAGTTTTTTATGTAAGTCTGCAGGCTTTTGTGGCCATTGTCATTGAAGGTAAAATCTTCTAATTTGTTACACTGTTTAATTTCTTCATATACAATTGACATTTGAATTCTTATGCTGTGATCTTCTGCATGATCTCTGATGTTCCCGGTAAACTGAACACTGTCAAAGACGTATGGCACATCCATCTATAAATGGGAGGTATCCTGTGTGAATTCTGAAGAAGTGGGGTTATGGGCTGAAATTCTTTCTGATGTTATTGGTTTATCATCATCATTGGATGGAAAACAAAACAGGCAGAGTGAGAGAAGGGGAATGTTTATCATAATCTCATTGCTGTTTGTGTGACCTGATGGAATTAATTCTACATTGAGCTATTTTAAGTATAAAGTAGATTCTTTTCAGCAATCTGGAGGTATTGTAATGGATTCAACTTTGTCACCAGTAATAGCTGATATATTTCGGAGCATTTTGAACAACAGGCATTAAGTAATACACCACCAAAGCCTTCTTGTTGGCTCTATTATGTGACTAGCTCATTGTTTTATGACCACATAACTGTAAAGAACTTCATAGCTCTCAGTTGGGTTTGAGTGAGGTTCATCCCAAGATCAACTTCACCTTGAAGGTAGGAAATACACTTGGTTTCTCGTTTCAAGATGTATTTGTCTATAGAAGATCTGACAAAACTCTAGGACACAGAATATATAGAATACCTACAAAGACAAATAGATCTTCGATGCCCCTTTACTTCACCACCCAGCCCAGAAGCTCTTGGCACATTACAACAGTATTAATGAAATCCCATTATCACTGCATTATACAGGGTGGAGAAAAATTGTCATGAAATTTTAACCCTAGATAGCTGATGCCAGTGGGGACAAAAATTGGTAATGTTGTGTAGATCGACAATGCACAATTTTTAAACTACGGAAACTTGGCACCATGCTCCAATTAGCCCCGGGATTGCCCTGTTGCTAGACAACGCATGACCGTGAATGCTTTGCCTGCCAGAGATTGGGAATGTATTGTGGTAGCATGCCAGCCTTCCACCCTGTGGGCCTGGGGGAGAATCTGCCGGGTCTCAACACATCCATTGTAGTTTCATGAGAAGACGTACTGGGAACAAACCCATGAGTAGCTGTTAGTTCACATACAGAAAGTCTTTTACAAATTGTGTCCACTTTTAAAAGGTCCTTTTTTTGTAGCTAGGACATCGTTAACTTAAAGCAGGTGCCTGATCCGGCGACCCTCTGATGTGACACAAGTTTGGTAACGTCAAACAGTATTTTGCCGAACTCTTTCAAAGATTCCTGGCATTGCCCTGATACGATCGGTGGCATGTTGAATGCAATCCATTAAATCCTCTTCATTTCTAGGTGCTTCGCACCCAGGTGGCTGAGCTAGAACCTTGAAGAATCCCCAAAGTGCGGTGGCGTGAGGTCTGGTGGTTGCAGGGGCCATGTCCTATGAGCACCTCTGCCAATTATCCGGCCGTCGAAGAGTTCATTTAAATATCCGTGCTGTTCTGTTATGTGCAGCGCACCATCATGCTGCAACCACAAGCATAGCCATATGTCCTGGGAAACATCTTCCAGCAAGCCAGGTAGAGTTTCTTGCAAAAAGTGAAGGTAATTTGCCCCAGGAAGTCGAGGTAGTAGACGGACCAGCCCAATCAGATGGTCACCCACAATGCCTGCCCAAATGTTGAGCAAAAATTGTTCCTGGTGTCCGTGGATGTATGTGACGTGAGGAAGTTGGGATATCGTGCAACACGTCGCAGAAATCATCAGCAAAACCCCAGCCTGTCTTCATAGCCAACCACAGGATTTAGATCTTGGACAGTGTGGAAACTAAATGGATGCTGGCCATCATCCCTCAAATCCTCCCAGACTGACCGATCAGTGACCCCATGTTGTGTCCAACCGGTTGACATAGGTGCTTCCTCGAAGCGCTCGAGAAAATTCTCTTCAAATGCAGCATCCTGTTGTGTTCAAGGTCTTCCAGCATCACCATGATATCCCGTTAATGAGCCTGTTTCGCCAAGTCACCGGTGAACTGCTGTAAACGTTTGCGGGTATGGGTGGTGTCTTGCTGGGTAATGTTCCTCCTACATCTGTCGAGCTTCATGTGCATAGTGTCAGTTAGTCCATAAACAAACGCTGTATATCGTTGTTCTTCAAATGAATACTGTGCTGCCATGCTTACTGTATGGCTAAATCGCAGGTGACGTTATGTGTGCTCCAAAGTGACGCTTACTTTTGAATGCTTCTGATGTAAGGTGAAGACAAACAGCAAGACCTATTCGACATGTGTGTGTGTGTGTGTCACGTTGGGGCACTGACGGGGTGAGGGACGTTTATATGTGTGAACCGACAACCATAGCATTAGCCGTCAACCGATGAACGGCAACAGGGCAACCCCACGGCCAATCGGAGCGTGTGGCGCTAAGTTTCCATAGTTAAAAAATGATGCAATGTTGACCTATACAACATTAGTAATTTTGGTTCCTACTGGCATCAGCTGTCCAAGGTTAGAATTTCGTGACACAATTTTTCTCAACCCTGTGTGATAGTGCTGCTGCATGGAAAGAAGATGCAGCATTGCTGAAAACTGTAGAAATCTTGGAGGAGGAGGAGGAGGAGGAACAGACCAAAGGAGAATTCCAGTTAATAAAAGGAAATTTGTATAAGAGTGGGGCAGAAATGGTTGCTCATCATCCCAGCTCTTCTGTGGCCAGCTATCCTGAAGTATTAGATAATGATTGACTGAAATGGGAGAAATGAAAAACAACAGAAGATGAATGGATTGCTTTGAGAGAGCGCAGTGTAGGCAACAGGCGAACAACCAACCAATAAGACAAGATCAGGTAGACATGCTTGAATAACACACAAGACACTGAATTTAGCTGATGGAAGGGGAAAACATAAAAGTGAAGCTGACAGAAGAGCATAAAGATGTCTGAAAATTTAGGGTAACAGAAAGGCTAAGCAGGAAGGGCTAGAGGAGGAATGCAAACCTTTAGATACACACAGTACTAAGGGAAATCTGCCTGTAGTAAGATTAAAGGTATCTTTGGAGATAAGAAATGCTGCTGTGTGAGCATTAAGAGTCCAGGTGTCAAATTAGTCTGAAGCAAAAATGGGAAGGCTGAAATGGAGTATACAGTGTGTCCCAGGAGGAGTGGTCAGTATTTAGGGATATGGCAGGAACAAACATTCGAAGCAAAAAGGCCTAGTAAATAAACCTTAAGAGCTACAAGCTCGATACTGTGAAACAAATCTCTTCTACTCAAGCTCTTTGCTTTCTGTATTTCTGAAGGGGGTAGTATTGACCAACACAAGAAAATTTGTCTGGTAAACATGGGCTATAAAAGGGAACCTTAAGATATATGAGCACTTGTTCCGTAGAAGAGATGTGTTTTACTGTAGTGAAGGTAAACAAGTGTTCATAGCTCCTGAGCTGGGAACTTTGTAGAGCAAATGTTTACTATACTTTCATGTCTCAAATGATCGTTCCTCTCATTTTTCTTAATATTGATCTTTTCTCCTGAGACATCATGTGTGGAGGGTCTATATGAGGGTAATGAACTTGAAGACAATATTATAGAAAGAGAAAAGGAAGTATATGCAGATGTGATAGTAAGATACTATACAGAAGAATCTGACAGAGCACAGTAAGGCTTAAGTTGAAACAAGAACCATGGCCTAGGATACATTGGCTCAGATTTGTTAAGGCCCCTCAGGAGATCAAACCATGGCAATATTATTCCATTGTATACAAGATCTAGGAGACAGGCAAAATATGCTGCAACCTCACGTAGAATGTAATAGTCCAATTACAAGGAAGGCAGATGTGAAAATTGCTGAACCATCAGTTAATTTGGAAAGGGAATTGAAGTTTTAATGGAAAGAAATAAAAATTTCAAGGTTTGCTGATAACATTGTAATTCTGTTAGGTATGTCAAAGCAGTTGGAAATCACTTGCATGAAATGGATAGTGTCTTGCAAATATGTTGTTATATGAACATCAACAAAAGTAAAACAAGGATGGTGGAACATACTTCAATTAAATCAGGGGATTACATTAGGAAATGAGAGACTAAAAGTAGTAGATGATTTTTTTTTCTTTGAGCAGCAAAGTAAATGACAGTGGCTGAAGTAGAGAGAATAATAAATGTATACTGACATAACAGTAAAAATCAGTTGTGAAAGAGAGGAATTTGTTAACATCAAATATAAATTTTAAGTGATGGGAAATCTTTTCTGAAGGTATTTGTCTCAAGTGTAGCCTCATGCAGATGTGAAATCTGCATGTAAGCAGTTCAGACAATTTTGAAGACCATAGAAACTTTGAAATGTGGTGCCATAGAAGAGTGCTTAAGATTAGATAGGTAAATCAGGTAACTAATAAAGAGATACTGAAGGTGAATCAGGCAGAAAAGAAATTTACTGCACAGCTTGACAGAAAGAATGGATTGGTTGTTAGGATTCATTCAAGGCAACGTGGAGCCATCAATTTGGTAATACAGAAAAATGTGAGGGGATTGGTATTGTAATGAGGTACCAAGTATTGATAACCATAAGCAAATTTAAATGTATGTAGATGGCAGTAGTTATGCAGAAATGAAGAGGCCTGCACAAGAGAAACTAGCATAGAGCACTGCATCAAAGCAAGTTTTGGATTGAACAACAACAATATTAACCAAATGCCATCCTCAGAATCCAGTAATAAATAGTGCTAGCAGAGCATGATGATCTTCAAGACTTCTTGTGCCCATATCTAAAAACAGAAGCAAAACCTGTACTGACTGAATACATGTCCATCACATTGATATGTAAGTCACTGACAGGCTCACACTAGTGTGTTGCAAGGCTGGAGTGTCCGTGTGAACTTAGAATAACAAGAAGATTTCACACGCATTTCTCTATAAGTTGTGTAGAGTATATTACTGCTTCAGTACTGTGTATTTTGGAAGCTTGTAATGCTAACATTACCAAAAGTATGACAGGAGAACTGAAAAGGTAATCAAAGAGGAGAACATGTATACTGAGATAAATGAAACCTTAATGTATTGAAGTATTTGAAGCAAAGGTAATATCCATCCCTTTCACTCTTCACCAGCCAGCTTTCAGCAAATCTGCTGTTTGGTGGGAAAACATTTCATTTCCATTAGCCAGGATCACACCAATATTGGTGACTTTATGTCCTATTCCATTTGCTTTTGGGGTGAGTGGAAAAATGCTGTTTATATGGTCAGTACAAATACCTCTCATCTTATTCATATTGTCTCTATGTGAGTGATTTGATGGAGGCAGCAGAACTGTTGCACAGTTCCCTGAGTGCCAGTATCCTTTTTTAAAAAATTTAAAAACAACATTCTGTGCCTCCAAAAGGTAAATATGTAAGTTATCATACACTTTTGTATGGATTGTACTGGCATGTAAGGATCCTTAAAGTATGTCTCTGAATTCGTTGGATGCCCACTGGCATGCTTTTTTTGATGAATACTCCAAATGACTGAGCTGTAGTCTAAAATTAGTTGCATTAACATTTTGTACACAATTTCCTTAATAGATACACTCCACTTTCCCAAAATCCTTCCAGTAAATCTAAGCATTTCATTCAGCTTCTCTGCCACTGAATTCACATTTTTGTCCCATTTTGTATCACTTCATACTACTATCATATCTATTTAAACAATGTGATAGACTCTTAGAGGTTAACCACTAGTATGTTAAGTAAATAAATTAAGAGGTTTCTCATAGTTGCATCCCTCATTTTGCATTTATCCACCTTTAAAGAAAGGAAAGGGATATTTGATTAATGAAATCTTCATAAAGTGGTACTGAGTGAGGTCAGTGATTAGCACACTGGACTCACATTCGGAAGGATGATTGTTCAAACTCATGTCTGGCCATCTTGATTTAGATTTTCCATGATTTCCCTGAAATATTAAGGCAAGTGCTGCGATGGTTCTTCTGAAAGGGCAAGGCTGCTTTCTTTCTCCATTCTTCCCTAATCCGAGCTTGTGCTTCATCTCTAATGACCTCGTTATTGCCAGAACATTAAAACACTAATCTCCTCCTCCATAAAGTGGGAATAATTTTGATGATAAAGAAAACTGGTCAGAGGAAGTCAAAGGAGCAACATCACTTGAGGGGAAATCAATCATGTTAGGTATATACTTGGCACATTACTGAGATATAGCTCTGGTGTTAAAACTCCTGGTTTCTTGCTTCCCAGAAAAGTACAACTTATGAAAGATACCTTCTGTATTGTGCCATTAAAATAAGTCATTGGTGATAGATAGATAAAAAAAAAAAAATATTTGCGCCAAACCAGGAACCAAACTCAAATTTTCCACTTTATGCAAGTAATCGCCTTAGCCACTTCAGCTATCCAAGCATGCCTCCTCTCTGACCCAAATCCCAGTATGTGTCGCACACAGAGGAGTGTCTGTTTCCAGTATTCCTCTTTGCTCATGTCCCTACTGTATTACTGTGAGAAGTCAGACATTATTGTGCACCTCCACCGAAATACCAAAATACTGTCAGGCACACATATTGTATAGGTATGTTGTATCAGACATGCATTGCATGATGTAACAAGTTTTCTCAGAATATGCTCATGTCGCTAGTGATTTATAAAGGTTTTCTGTACCAATGCACATCCCTTACAAGAGTTATGGCTGGGAGACGCCAAATTTTCCTGGAATGACATGCAAGAAAGATCTTTCTCTGTCCATAAGAAGGCGTTAGCAACTTCTCTAGTCCTAACATTGTATGATGAGAATACTGAGACAGAACTTAACACAATTGTTAGTGGTTATGGGACAGGTACAATATTGGTGCAAATTTAGGAAGCGACTGAAAAGATGGTAGCTTACACTTCCAGAGATGAACTACTCTACATCCTTTGGCAGAACACAGCAGTGTGGATAAAATCTCAGTATCACTGTGTTACATGACATTGTTGCTGAGCAGAGGGAAGAACCAGCACTGCTGAAAACTACAGAAGCCTTGAAGGAGGAGGAATGCACAAAAGATGAAATATAATGTCATCCCAGCTCATCTATTGCCAGCAATCCCGAAATATTTCCTAACCACACCAACTTATGGTCATCTGGAATTCATGGAGGCCCTAGCCAGAAACAAATGTAAGTATCATTGGTCAGGTGTCCACTGATCTTTTAGACCCTGTAAGGTATACCAGCAATGAAACATGTGCTACAGTTACCTCCAGAATGACTAATGCCAGTTCTGCCTGCAATGGAGCCATTCCATTGGAATCAACCTCTTGGGGAGATTCCTGAAGCCAAGAAAAGGAAATCAATAGGTATATAGTCTGCACTCACTACTCATTGAGCAAGGTGGTACATGGTGAGCACTGACACGCACAGACAGTGGCCTCACAGAATGCCTTAATAAGACATTGGCAAATTTGCCCCCCATGTATGTTTATGTTGGACAGAAAGTTTGGGATACAATACCTCTTGTTGTAAAATTCACATATAACACAGCAAAGCAAGACACTAAACGATTCCTATGATTCTTTCTGCTCCATGGTCATGTGGCCGAAGTGATGATGAATGCACTGTTCCTGTTTTAGCCAGACGATATTTAGGTTGAAATCAAACAGTGGACAATCCAGCATGGAATGTAACAATAGTTTGAAAAAGAAAGTTGGTACTCACCATATAGCGGAGATGCTGAGTCCCAGATAGGCACAACAAAAATACTGTCACAAATGCTTTTGACCCGTAAGGCCTTCGTCACAAGTAGATGACAGATACACAACTCACACAGATGCAACTCATACATACATGACTGCAGTCTCAGGCAACTGTAGCCACATTTAGGTTGACTGCATGAAACACATTGTCACCAGAAACAAGAGAGCTTCCAGAATGAGATTTTCACTCTGCAGCGGAATGTGTGCTGATATGAAACTTCTTGGCAGATTAAAGCTGTATGCCAGACCGAGACTCGAACTACCTTCCAAACTTCACAGAAGCTCTCCTGTGAACCTTGCAGAACTAGCACTTCTGGAAGAAAGGATATTGTGGAGACATGGCATTACCACAGCCTGGGGGATGTTTCCAGAATGAGAGTTTCATTCAGCAGTGGAGTAGGCGCTGACATGAAGCTTCCTGGCAGATTAAAACTGTGTGCTTGACTGAAACTTGAACTCAGTACCTTTACCTTTCACGGGCAAGTGCTCTACTATCTACAGCTACCATCTACAGCTTGCTTGCATGTGATCCTGGGAGCCCAGAAGAAGGAACTAGAATGCTATAACATAAAGCGTTGGTCAGTGAGATCAAGCCTGGGAGACATAATATGTATATTTATTCCTGTGTCAAAAGTGGGACTACTGGAAAAGTAACTAAAATGCTCCATTGGGCCGTTTTGTATCCTTTGTCATGCATCAGATGTCACATACAAAGTCGAGGATTATGACCCTTCATCAAGAAGACAAAAGAGTGGAGACATAGTCCATGTCCCCCACATATAGCCCTACTACATTCTTGAAGTGCAGATTGTTGGGGTCCTTCTCATTCAGAGAATTTGAAGCTCCACTTGATGATTGCAAAGCATGAATGGGAGGGCCTACCTTCAGTTGTTCATCATAATGAAGAGAATATGCGGATCCTTCAGTGCTGCCATAGAGTGGACCAATGATAAGTTCTAGGTCTATGATGCTGTAGTCAGTTCCAATGAGATTCTCAGAACCAGTGGGTTTCTCCAGTAGAGGTAGCAATGCCATGAGCTGTGCTGCATCCAAAGTGACATAGTGGTTAGTGTAGCTGGCTGGTGGGCTGCAGACTGTCAATTAAAATCCAATAATCAACAAATGTTTGCCAATCAGTACTTAGCATTTCTAGTGCATTTTTGAAATTTATAATATTTGAAACTTTTGCGTATTCTGGAATATTCGATGTTCGTATAAATAGCAGCACACTACATTCAGGAGACAATTCTGTTTTCTCTCTACATTGGTGTCCATAATTAACATGCTTTCACTGCTAAGTGTTGTGCTTCATTAATGACCTTGCTTTTGGATTTGAAATTGGTTGTAGTTATGACATGACAATATTATTAATTATGCTAATAACAAGAATGGGGAACTGGCTTACCATTCTGTTAAGTCACTGTTGTGTTCTAGAGTTTCTGATCACATCAACAATAGTCTATGCATAGATGGTATACAGACCACATTTTTCAGTCAGAAAAGTTCTTTTGCACAGAACAGGTGTACCTGATTATGTCCATTCTATTGGAATCTGTGAAGTGGCGTGTGGCTGTGCCAAAGTGTATATAGCCAAAATGGGGAGAACAGTGAAAGAACATATTAAAGGGCATTAATGCCACATGCAGTTAAAACTACTGATGATATCTGCAGTAGCTAAACATTTGAGCCAATAACATACATATACTAGCCTAGGGAAGAAACATTTATACACTCCTGGAAATGGAAAAAAGAACACATTGACACCGGTGTGTCAGACCCACCATACTTGCTCCGGACACTGCGAGAGGGCTGTACAAGCAATGATCACACGCACGGCACAGCGGACACACCAGGAACCGCGGTGTTGGCCGTCGAATGGCGCTAGCTGCGCAGCATTTGTGCACCGCCACCGTCAGTGTCAGCCAGTTTGCCGTGGCATACGGAGCTCCATCGCAGTCTTTAACACTGGTAGCATGCCACGACAGCATGGACGTGAACCGTATGTGCAGTTGACGGACTTTGAGCGAGGGCGTATAGTGGGCATGCGGGAGGCCGGGTGGACGTACCGCCGAATTGCTCAACACGTGGGGCGTGAGGTCTCCACAGTACATCGATGTTGTCGCCAGTGGTCGGCGGAAGGTGCATGTGCCCGTCGACCTGGGACCGGACCGCAGCGACGCACGGATGCACGCCAAGACCGTAGGATCCTACGCAGTGCCGTAGGGGACCGCACCGCCACTTCCCAGCAAATTAGGGACACTGTTGCTCCTGGGGTATCTGCGAGGACCATTCGCAACCGTCTCCATGAAGCTGGGCTACGGTCCCGCACACTGTTAGGCTGTCTTCCGCTCACGCCCCAACATCGTGCAGCCCGCCTCCAGTGGTGTCGCGACAGGCGTGAATGGAGGGACGAATGGAGACGTGTCGTCTTCAGCGATGAGAGTCGCTTCTGCCTTGGTGCCAATGATGGTCGTATGCGTGTTTGGCGCCGTGCAGGTGAGCGCCACAATCAGGACTGCATACGACCGAGGCACACAGGGCCAACACCCGGCATCATGGTGTGGGGAGCGATCTCCTACACTGGCCGTACACCACTGGTGATCGTCGAGGGGACACTGAATAGTGCACGGTACATCCAAACCGTCATCGAACCCATCGTTCTACCATTCCTAGACCGGCAAGGGAACTTGCTGTTCCAACAGGACAATGCACGTCCGCATGTATCCCGTGCCACCCAACGTGCTCTAGAAGGTGTAAGTCAACTACCCTGGCCAGCAAGATCTCCGGATCTGTCCCCCATTGAGCATGTTTGGGACTGGATGAAGCGTCGTCTCACGCGGTCTGCACGTCGAGCACGAACGCTGGTCCAACTGAGGCGCCAGGTGGAAATGGCATGGCAAGCCGTTCCACAGGACTACATCCAGCATCTCTACGATCGTCTCCATGGGAGAATAGCAGCCTGCATTGCTGCGAAAGGTGGATATACACTGTACTAGTGCCGACATTGTGCATGCTCTGTTGCCTGTGTCTATGTGCCTGTGGTTCTGTCAGTGTGATCATGTGATGTATCTGACCCCAGGAATGTGTCAATAAAGTTTCCCCTTCCTGGGACAATGAATTCACGGTGTTCTTATTTCAATTTCCAGGAGTGTAGAAGGGAGATCACAGAAGTGATAAAGATTTCCAAGAATGAATGTAGCGTCATTCAATAGTGAAGACAGTTACAGGCTTCTAGCTTCATGTTTTTCTGCCATCAAGGAAATAAATATGCAACAAATGTGTGTGAAGCATGCAATCAATTACCAGGAAGCCATGTCTCTAACGTGACAATAATGTCTTGATAAACATTCCCCTCCTGTTGCTCTGCCTGTTTCACTTTCTGTTTAATGGTGATAGCCACCCAGTAGCAACCAGAGGAATTTCACCTATTAACCATGCTCCTGGAGAATGAATGTGTGGTAACACCATTTTATAAGTGAATGCCAAATTTGTCTTTGATAGTGTTCAGCTAACTGGAAATGACAGAAGAGCCCAGCAGAGAGGCTGAAATATTGATTGCATAAGAAGAGACTGAAGTGGAATGTGATGCAGCCTAACAGTGTAGAAGATTTTACCTTCACTATTTATATTGTCTGTAATGTCATTAACACCCTATGAACAGCAAGTGTCCCAACGCAACTTCCTGGGGCAGACCTGAAGTTACAAGTATTGAAGTTTGATAAGTGTACCCTAACTCAGCCTCAAATTCAGTACATAATCTGTTAGCGATTTCATTGGAATCTTCTTCAGTTTCAACAATTTCAGTTGTTTCTCAAAATCACTGATACTAATATATATTTCACTGATCTTTGCAGTGGCATGAGAATTAAACTGGGACAATACTTCAAACAATTTTTAAAGGAATGTTTGAAAACTGAATTCAGCATTTCTGCTTTCACTTTTCTCCCATATTTTTCAGTTTTTGTTTCATCCAAGTGTCTGGAGACTGCCTTTTATACCATTAACAATCTATTTGCATGGACTGAATATCTTTGGGCTTTGTGAGAGATATGTCTTTAATATTGTGCTTCAACAGTCATTGAAAACCTCAGACATTGCCCTCTTATTAGCCAAGCAGGTTTTATTCAGCATGTCTTCATTATTGCCCCATACTTTATTTCACACATATTATACAGTAATCACTGTCAGTTTAGAAATTTCTTTACAGTGAGTGTATATTGTAGAGGATTCCTCTCATTATGAAGTGTTCTGATATGTACCACTGTAAACAATTCTTTTACAATTGAATGATAGTCCTTCTGCATTCTCCCATCCAGAACTACTTGTTTGAAGTTCCTCATTGAGATATGACACTTTTCACTCTGCTCTACTGTAGCTCAGTGCATGCTGACGAACACAGTGATTGTTTGTGACTGTAGCTTGGCTGTGGTTGATTTTATGGACATCCTTCAATGAAAACTCTATCCAGATTGCCTGTGGCATTGTGCAAAGCATCTGTTTAAACACACGTGGGGCAGATATCACAAAACATTAAAAGAGAAAGTTATTATTTTAATTCCTGGCCAAAAGCAGGTTTGGATAGTGACTCAGAGGTGCTGCACCTTGCTACTAATGCAGCCACTGCCTTTGGTTGCAAGAGGATGAACAGAAGTCACATGGGAGGCACCACTGACATAGATATAAGGCCAGTCTAGAGTGATTTAGGGAAACTGCAGAAAGCTGAAATCTGGATAGCAGGACAGGAATTTGTACCAGATTTGAGTCCACTGTTCTGACCACTGCAATACCTTGCTCAGTGAGCAGTAAGTGCAGATTATATTATCTTCGAATTTCCATTTATTGACTTCAGGAACCTCCCCAAGAGGTTGAGTCCAGTCTGATGGATGGCTCTGGTGCAGGTGGAATTGATATCAGATGCTCTGGTGGTAATTGTAGCACATACTTCCATTGCTGGAACTCCTTACAGGGTCTAACAGATTGGAACACACCTGGTCAATGGGACATGTATTTGATTATGAATGATTCTTCCATGAATTCCAGATTACCAGAAGTTGGAGTGTTAAGAAAATACTTCAGGATTACTGGCAACAGTTGAGCTGGGATGACATCATAGTTCATCTTCTACAGTGTTCCTTTCATTAACTGTAATTCTCCTTTGGTGCATTCCTCCTCCTTCAAGGCTTCTAACAGTCTCAGTAGTGCTGGATCTTCCCTCTGCTCAGCAACAATGTCATATAATACAGTAATACTGAGATTTCATCCACTCTGTTGTGTTCTGCCAAAGGATATTGAGTAGTACATCTCTGGAAGCATAAGCTACCATCTTTTCAGCAGCTTTCTGAATTTTCATGAGAATTGCACCTGTCCAATGACCACTAAAATTGGTGTTAAGTTCTGTCTCAGTATTCTCATCATACAATGTTAGGACTGGAGAAGGTGCTAATGCCTTCTTAAGGAAAAAGAAAGATCTTCCTTGCATCTCATCCCACGAAAGTATGTTGTCTCTCTGAAGTAGTTCTTGTAAGGGATGTGCCTTAGTATAGAAAACCTTTATAAATCACCAGTGACATGAGCATATTTGAGAAAACTTGTAACACCACAAATGTAATGAGGACTCAGAAAATCTGGACTGCTCTTATGTTCTCTGAACTGATGTGGACTCCATTGCCACTAACTAGGGCTCATTTACGATGTCAAAGTAGGTCGTCCATCATAGATTCATGGGGTAGCTGGAGCATTATACAGTCCAAATGACATAACTTTGAGCTCATAGAGACCATCAGTTGTTACAAAGTCATCCTTTCATGGTCAGCATTATCAATCTTGATTTGCCAGTAGCCTGCCTGTGTGCTCATAGTTGAGATATACTTTGTTCCTATAAAACAGTCTAGGGTGTCATCAAAGCACAGGAATAGGTAGAAATCTTTGAGATTTTGTAAGGCGGTGATTGTTGATGCAGAAATGCCACGTGCCCTCCTTCTTCACAAGGATAACAGGAGAGGACCAAAGACTCAGAAGATTCAGTGATGTCGTCTTACAGCATATTCTCCTTTTCCTCCTGGGTTATCCATCGTTCAGCTGGCAGTGCCATATTCAAGCTTTGATTAACTGGTGGATGATACCCACTGATGGTACAGTGTTTTGCCATGGGCTGCTTGGTCTCTCTTTTCTCCTATCTAGATATGAAAGCATTTGCCTATTGGCACAGATCTGTTAACACTCATGAAAGCTGTTCTTCATTTAGACTGGATCCTATTGGCAGTTAGATAGTAGCATCCTCCCCTACATTGTATGTAGTGCTAGCAGAACACGATTCTTTGTTGATGGCTAATGCCCATCCTGGACTGGTTGGACTGCCCCTATACACATACATTTAGGGGTAAGTTGTGACTATTCATGACAGTTAATGACCCAGACTTCTCCTTGACCACCTAAAAAAAGATTATCATCATCACTGACATGTAGTTTTGTTTTATAAGCATCAGAAGCTTATTTAAACCAATCAAGGATACACAGTTTAACTGAGCATCTAGACTGATGACCGAAACTCATGTCATTGATGACGGTGGGATAACAACATCTTCAACAACAAAAAACTACCCAGAGCAGACATTGTTAAATATGCTTGTTAAAATAGCCTTGTTACTCTGGAGCACTTTCCTTCCACAGTCTATCACCATCTGTGATGCCTTCAAGAAGTCCCATCCAAGAATAATGTTGTGACTACACTCTGATAAAACAACAGGTGCAAGTGGCTGTGTCCTGTCATTGATAATTATTCTTGCAACATATGTTATTGTCAGATGGACATATTTCTCATTTGTGACTTTCAGCATGATCACCTTCATATCATGGATCAGTCTTCTTTAGCTGGTGACAATAAGCTTTCAATATTAAAGAAAAAGAAGCCCCTGAGTCTACTAGCGGCCACAGAGGTTGGCCATTGTTGATAAAGTCACTGAGACTTTCTGACAACTCAGTTACTATCATTCATGAAGGATTTTCATCTATGGCGACCTCACTTCCATAGATGGTCACTTTATTTACTTTTCCTGAATATGGCAGCTTAGCAAAATGTTAGTAGCTTTTTTATGGGAATGAGAAATAGCTATAATGTGCTGAGGAGGATCTCATCCAGGATCCAGTGATGGTCTTAGCCCCACAGGTCAACTACAATCTTCTGCAGTTGCCTGACATGAATAGAACTGATGTTATGGTTGATGTCTGGCAGCATAGTAGTGGTTGGACACTATTTTTTTCTTCCTCTGCAGTAGCATACAGCTTGTTCAGTGTGTCCACAGTGGAAACTTAGCCTTGTGTTTTCCTGTGCCCTCCAAATATCTGTTCTTCTGTTTGGCATTATTCTTTGTGGAGGAGTTCATTCTACTTGTGTTGTCAATTGTGGCCTAAGTCAAGATGGTCCATTCTTTCTGGTGGATTCAACTGGTGGCAGAGATTGATGCTTAAGATCAACACACCTCTTTTCCAACATTCTCATTTAATTCCCATCATATGGGGTCAACATACATGGGCTGTAGTTTCTTGCTTTCTTGATCTTACAGATCTGGCTGTCATAAAATGCTGTATTTCTTCTCTTACCACCTGGCATACAGGAGAAGCAAGGTCATAGTTGTCTTCCACAACTGCCATAGGGACCATATTCAAGAGTTAGTCACACCTCTTTCATCTGATTCTTTTCTGTTGCATTTCCTGAGTGCACTGATACCACTTGATGAATACCTTTCTTGTTGTGACATCCTTTACCATCATCTGCAACTCCTTTCATCAAGAGTGTGATTTTTTCAGCTTCTGTCGTATTTGGTACGACCCCCTGTAGGTGGGGTCATCAATGAAATACAACATTTAGCACACTGAAAGCATGTTTATTTGGAACACAAACATATGGGCAGAACAGACACAAAGTGCTAAAATTTATACAAACATTGAATATGCAAACTTTACAAACATAACAAGTTTTGAGGTACTTGTAAAAGTGATTACTGGTAATTCTAAATTACAATATTTGCTGGTGATTGGATTTGAACTTGTGAGCCACAACATGCCAACCAGCAAAGCTAATCGCACTCTGCATATCATGCAGCATAGCTTGTGGAAATATAAACCAACCTTATTGCTGAATGTTCACATTCCCTGCCTTTGGATTTAAATGGAAATACTCTAATTTGCTGAATATGATTTTCAGTTGATTTAGCATCTCTTTTGTTTTCTGCTTGTACAATATTCAAGTTGTTTGCAAAGAATCAATGATGTATTGTATAGCATAGCTGAAGTTGGAGTATGAGGTTGAGTGCCAACACTGCTAATTAAATGTGATGACTCATTTTCACAATTAGATTCTTTTTCTTCAAGAACATAAGAAAAAATAAGTGGAAAGGATAGAAATGTGACATGATTAGTAAAAGGATGAAGTAAATCACTCAGAGCTCATGTCCCACGACACATAATCTTGAAAAGAGTATCACTGCTGCCTTCAGACTTGAGAATGATGTGAAATATCATGAGAACAGTCAGCTGCTGGGGGATGAGTGCAAGTAAACAGGCTGTTAATCATTAGAAGAAAACTCATAATAAAAGCATATAAGAGACAAGATAAGAAGTTGATTATAAATCTATGTTAAGTGAAGAGGAGAGAACATACAATCAAAGGAAGCTGTGTTGAGAGGCTTATAAGAAGTGAAAAGTAGAAGGCTGAAAAAAAGAAAGTAAGTGTGGCATGAAAATTATCTTTTTATGTTGTAGTTACAGCTCAAATCATATCTTTTTTTATTCTTATAGTCATAGTCTCAAATAATTATAAAGGGAAAGCAACTATTTCTTGTGACCAAACTAGCACCTATTCCTGCATTTTGAGACTGAAGCTTCATGTCCACCACAGATGGTGTCTCACACTTCACTGAAGAAGCAGTTTTCAGTATTTTTTACATGATATCTTTAAAGCTTTAAGCCAATTTTTATGCTGTAAGTACCTGATATGAAGCACTAAAACTAGATATCATTTGTCTTGTTTGCGGCATTATATGAGGGCAGCTTACTCCTTTTGCTCTTGATTAATATATAATGCAAAATTAAGTCCTCTTACTCCATATCTCATAATGTGCATCTGAAATTGGAAAAGGGTTGAAGCAGTAAAGTAACCTAACCATATTTTGCTACGAGTGTTATTAATTTCAGGCATTACACATAGAATTTTTTAAATTTTAAATCACTTATGGTTAGACAGCACTGTATTTCTTGTAATATGTAATCAGTCCTATTTCTCTGTTTGTCCTAACTATTTCAAAAATTTCATTATCATTGCACATTATATTTTACTTACTTTTGTAATCCAGAGCTTTTTTTGATGTCTTATTAGTGCTATAATTTATTGTTTTTTGGAGGAAACAGTTCTTAAAGACTGATAAAAACCCACCTACAAATACAGTAAAATTGGAACTAGCATTGTAAATATCTTTCCAGCTTCCGTTAATACTGTCCATTAATTAGGCTGATTATTTTCTATGATACACATAACTGAAATTAGTTAAGTTATTTAGTGTGATTAGCTGTGCATTAGGAGCAGAGTTGCCATCATTTATAAAACTGATTAAGTGTTCACTTACAGAAATGTTGTCTAGTAGTGTGCTGCTTGCTGTATGGTTCTGATGGAGATGTTAACAACAGAATTCCTGTTTTTTTCCTTTTTTTTCACACATCATTTCTTTTATCTGAAGCTTTCAGAAAATTAATATTATAACCTCCGTAGAGTATCGTCCATTTTCTTTTGTCTGCTAGCTAGCACATTAATGACACAATTTTTTCTAAGACTATTTGGAAGTTTCCCAGTGGGACTCTACATATGATACTAATTATAAATGATTTTTCCAGTAGGAGAAATTCACAAGCACAGACTTTCACTTGTTGAGATAAGTAGAAACTACTAGTTTCATTAGATTTGAACTTTACTTTATTTTTTGCATGCATGGAAGTTATTCCTTCTTCCATGTTTTCCATACATTTAAGGATGCTAATTTACAGTCCTCTGTATTTTATGTATGGATTCCTGTATTTACATGGCTCTTAGACAGACTTAATACATTAAATTTCTTTTGACACCTGACATTGAGGGTGCTGAACCTTTTTAGGCTTGAGACATACTACATGCACTGTAGCCCATTTAGAGATCTACTAACTTAAAAATTCATAAAGGTTTAAGCACTAAACAACTCTAGCCAAAATAACCATTTTAATGGCACACAATAAAAGATAATTTTCTTGCCACCAAATGTTGTAGGCCTATGACTCAACTTTCAGGATATTAAATACGTGGAAAAAATTAAAATATACACTATCATAAATGTTGAAAAAAGTTTAATCAGATACTTGGCTTTGCATATCATTGGCAAGTTTATACTCCATCAGGTACAGCATGAGCAGTGACTGATTTAACAGGTATTTTATTCTTCTTATCACCAGATGTAGTAGTCAGATAAATATTGTCAATACTTTCGTACACTGTGGGTCTTGAACGACGACAAAATCTTATCTGAGGAAGCATGTGACATTCAATGCAGTTGCCTGTGCAGCAGCCTGATCCAATCTCAGCAGCCAAAGACTGTGGTGATGTATATGTGAATCACACTTGTTTCATACTCTTTTTGTTGTGCCTATCTGCAAATCAGCATCTCTGTCTATATGGTGAGTATAATTGTATCCTCTTCATAATATTCTATCCTGGATTTTCCACTGGTGAATAATTTGTCAGAGCACCTTTACCCAGTCTGAAAGATGAGGACCAGTCAATTTATTTCTATGCTTATATTTTACTATGTTTATCTTTGAAAACGTTGCCTCATATAGATAAGTTAATCCAAAACAAAATAAAACATACAATGTCAGTGTTAGGGTAGGTTTTGTACACTCACTAATTTTCAATAGTTGTCTTTATTGTATTCTGACTTTAATGAAATGCCATTTTGAAATAGAGTTACAAAAGCTAAGCCAGGTTCCATTGCCTTGAAATCTGAAAATCAGTTTTAAAACGCTGTCTTCAGTGGTGTCAGGTTGGCCATATACTTCTTTGCAGCTTTTTGATCCAAGAATGAATGATGTTTGTTGGTCTGACAGTTCTGACAGTATTTGAGGAAAGTGTTTCACATTTAATTTCTGTAAATGTGCTATCCAGAGGTCAAGTTTTTGCATGAAACATGTTATAGAAGACATAATAATTATGCTGTGATGGTTTGGGTTTTCCTTTGAGTTATTTGTTTAACTCGTGTAGTTTAACTGTCATATCGGTTACACATGTCAGATCCAATTGTTACAGTACTTCTTGACAAAGGCACGTCTCTGATGGCTGATATTATCTCTGACATGTTTTTAAAGTAGCCGTAAGAAATCATTCTCTTGTTTCAGATAAGATTTTATCCCTGTCAGCAGTTCTCTAAATCTGTTTACAGCCATACCTTTACTCAGTCGTCAAACTTCAGTATGCAATAGAAGGTCTCTGTATTGGCTATCCAATTCTTCTAATATCACTGTAAACTTTCTTCCCTGTAGTGCCTGCTTTTGTAACAATACTCATAACATGTGCCATTTTCAAAATATGTCCACAAAGTACCTACTGGTGCATGATACAATGATCCTTAAAGAAAGGCAGAAAAGATCTGTCATTGACACACAAGGTAACAAATCCTTTGTGTTTGCCTACCATGCAATTCACTCCATCAGCACTAATAGACACAGTATTCTGATTTGGCAGATTGTTTTCAGAAATGGTGGATTTGAATGTGTCATGAAAATCTTCTCTCATGTAGTGTCTCTCAAGGTCAAAATTGTAAACAAGTCTTCTTTTACACAGATATCTGAAAATATCAATCTTACAAAAATCATGACTTGAGGTGAATTGACTCCATCTACTAACTCACCTAACTGTAACGAGAAACACAGGCGGTGTTGCAAATCTATTATCAGTTGACCTTTTATATTTTCTGCTGTTAGCCCCACATTTCTTGTTATACAGGGTGGGGCAAATGAAACTGGTCCAGAGAACAGAGTTCCAGTGTACAAAGAAACACAGCAGAGGAAAGGAAATGCAGTACTGACTTGACTATAGCAGATGTTGAAAGTGACCACCATTCATCTCCTGGCACTTTTGGCCCATGGTCAGCAAGTTGCTGAAGCAGATCAAAGTTGTACTGCTAGCATTGCTACAGTCTCATCTGAAATGTTCTGCTGCAGTTCTTGAAGACTATGAGGGTGGTTGTGATACACCTTAGACTTGAGGGCTCTTCACACAATCACACACCAACAGATCAGGTGACCTGGGTGGCCAGCTAGGGCCGTGACCAGACTTGCCTCTACTAACAGCTCTGTCAGGCGTAAAGATTGTGTAAATGTGCTCCAGGTTTGGCCAGCTGTATGGGTAGTTGCTCCATCCTTCTCCGTCAATGCTGCCACAAATGGTTTCAAAATGTAGGTAATGTAATGCGTCGAAGTCAGCATCTGATGGAAGAAGATGGGTCCAACAGTGCAGCATGCAGACACTGCACACCAAACCCCAACCTTCTGATCATGCAACGGTGTTTGGTGGAAGTTATGTGGATTCTCTGGTGCCCAGAACTTGTGATTCTGTGAGCTGACATAGCCACTCGGGTGAAAGCAGTCTTCGTCAGACATAAAGAATGGATCTATGTCCAAGCCATTTATTGTTATCTCAGCGAGCAGCCACACACAAAAATTGGAGGTGCTGAGGAATATATGCTGGTTTTAATACATGAACAACAGTCACTCAGTAGGAATGTGTGTGTAACTGCAGGTGGAGTATTCGTCCACACGAATGATGTGTTATACCTGTCTCCTGCAACATGAATTGCATTGATTTGGTAGGATTCTGAAGCATTTTCTGGTGAACTGGAGCCACATTTTTTTGCTGTGTGGGCACATTTTGGAATGTTTTTTGACTTGCTCAAAACAGATGCTACCAGACACCATTTTTTGACTAAGCGTTGCATGGCACACATGGCACTCTTTGCTGGCACTTTGACACAATTAAACTTCTCAGAAAACAACTGATTACACCATTTCCATGACTTTGTTGTCATTTAACTTTCCACAATTAACACCTGATCCTTCATTGTGAGTGCCATTGTCCCCTTTGCATTGCTCCACTCACAATGACACAGCCTGCTCTACGCTCTGAACCGATGTGGATTGTGTGGTTGTTCTACACGTAGTGTACATTTCACGGGGTGTGGTTATATGCATACATTCATGTCCGATCATACCCAATCATCTGAGCCACTTCTATATTTCAGAGGCATGTCTCACATAGGTATTGAGTATTTCTAAATGAATAAAAATAAATAGTATTTTGAAAAACAAAATAAATAAAAAATATTCTACAAGTAGACATTTATTATAGAACTGAAATCCTTTCTGTTAATTTCCTTTGGACTCAGTTATGCTAAAATGAAGGCAACAGTCAGATAATCTAATCAAGAAGCTCAGTTTTGCATGTTTTTCACTTAGAAGTACCTCACAGTAAGTTGACTTCAAGATCAGGATGCTAGCTTATTTTGCATGATTTCCATCGATGTTGTATTGTTAATATAGGGAATGAATATAAATTATTTGTTTAGTAAAAGTGAGTGATGATAAAATTGTGTAAAGCTGATAATTGCATATTTACCAGAGTTCTTATCAAAGAACTTGAAATTTTAATCCTTACTTCCCGGTACATTTACTCTTTATTGATTTTTGAAACTAAAAATCAGTTTAGTTGAATTGTGATTTACCCAACAACAATGTAAGGAAAAAAATTATCATGCTGACTTTGCAGGAAGGTACAGTCTCTAGGAAAACACGTAAGGACCTCTAACATAGTACTATTAGACATCAAGCAAGAAACTGGTACCTGTATGAACTCAAAAGAAAGTTGGAAAGTACCTTATCAGCCACTCCATTTACAAATTATCTGGCAATCTTAGCTCAAGCTGTATTCATGTACGACAAGTAGCAAGGGTCATTATAAGTAACCATTTGCTGTTACAACTGTAGGTAACTATTGTTCTATCATGAGTAATCAATACTAACATAGAATGAGGAGATAAACAGCAGTTATATAGGACCTTCAATAACTGAGGAAGTGGCACATTTTCTCAAACGGTGGCATAATTTTTCTATGTTAAATTTAGCTTGATTTATCACAAATAGTTTAGAGCAGTTTAATGATAGTTAATTATTAATGCAGATTAAAACAGCTGCTTCTCATTGTTAGTAAATAACTTGAATTTTGCCACATCCTTGAAGGTTCTCCTTCATGAGAGTCTGATTCATTACAATGAATGGATGAAGAATAAAATAATTCTTTGCTGTGAGTATGTGTCATTTCATTAAGACCTGCAATTAGAGTGCTAAATTTTCAAATACAATAGCATTTGACAATAATGTGAATTAGTCATCATCCTGGAGAATAGCTGGAACACTACAAAGCTTTCAGAGGCAGAGTCCTATTGAAGGTGGTATCATTCTTGTCTTCCTCCATTCCGAGAACTGGCACACACATCCATTTATTGGGTGACCTACAGTTTAACGTGGAGTCATTATTTCAGTGTAGCTTGGCACCTTTCATATAATATGTCAAAATCAGACTGGATGTAAATGCCTCACTATGTTGCTTTGTGGTCTTCATATATGACTAATAACTATTGTTTTTAAATATGGCTGGTGCAGTGTTGTGGCTGGCAATCTGTACAGGCACACCAAATACCTGTATCTACTGGCTACCCACAAACACCAAATAGAAGCATTTCTGTACATTTACATTTGTTTATCTTTATTTAAAATGTTCCAGTTAATTGAAAAATCCAATTTTTGTGTTAACCACATTTTGTGTGTGCAAAAGATGTGGAAATGGTCAAAATTCATAGGCAGATTACTGACAATTATGGGCCAAACACTATGGGTAAAAGGATGGTAAGTACAGCATTTGAAGGCAGTTGTAGAAATGAAGTCTTCTCTCTTCCCTTGTGATTACTTCATGTGTGGTAAGCTACAGTGTTCTCTGTAAAATGTCTGGACTCAATTTAATTTGGTGTGTTATCTAAAGCACTGATTTGAGGAACTGTATCAGAAAAAAATATAAATAAGACAAAAATTGTAAAAAAATCTTTAATTAGAAATGAGCAGTGAGTATTTACAAAATAGTGATGTATTCATGACATAGAGGTAACATTTTTACAATTAACCTGTAAATTAACATGATGCTTAATGTACGATCTTTGCGTGATAATATTAACACACCTATCTACATATTATAGCTTTGGTATGATACAGATCAGGAACTATGTTTGCTGCTTTATAATTTTCGCAGTGCATCCATTAGAATCTGCATTTCTTCATTAATATTGTCCACCAGAGTTTGGATCTGTGGCTTTGAATCCAGTATTTCAATACTTTGCGTGTATGGATTGTAGCGCACTCCAAATGGACGTGGAATTGTATGAGCATATTTTCTGGGGAAAAAAGTAGTGTTACAATAGGTAACTAGAAAATATATTAAATTCTATATACATGGATCAGAAGGAAAATTTGATCTAGGAAACTATAAAATTATTAGTCAGAATTCCTGGATCAGTGAATTCCCAATGTTTCTAGTAGAAAAATATAGCATAATTTTATGTGTTTCTGTCAGCAGTACTCAGAGGCAGTACTCAGAGTTTCACCTTCTGATGTTAAATAGTGGCCAGTAATTATAAATTTAACAATGAATATTTTATTTTACTCACATCATTTTTTCCTTTGCATCTTCAAAACTTTCTGCAACAAAGTAGACAGGTTGATACTCTGTTATAGGATATTTCTGTTCTGCAGTCTTTGATGGTTCAAATGGTCTTAGCTCTGGTTTTCCACTCAGGCTGTACTTCAGCTCTCCAAAGGAAGAGAGCAAACCAGCACCATAAGCTTTTAGATGACCGTCTTGACGGCACAGACCAAATTCAACAGTGAACCAGAAACACTAAAACAAAAAAATAAAGGAATACTGTTTAGATTCAACAAGTCTTCCAGGTAACTCATTACATGTGCTGGTCTGCCCCACAGCCCCTCTCTCCTCATATGACATAGGGCAGTAGTTTAACACCTTATGTATCACAAGACAGGAATATCACACTAGTTCTATAGCAGTGTGTCAGTTATCACTTGTGGAAGTCTGTTTCACTAATGATGAAGTCAGTCATAAAACTTCTATATGCTCATTTCTATAGAAAGTGAAATATATAATATTGAGTGATTTCAGGCAAAGAAGGAATTCACCATTATATGTTGAAACATACAGACATTTTGATCAAACAGTCAAATATAACAAAGGCATATCATCATCATCATATACATTTTGTCATATAACGCTGCAGTTTTCACAAAGCAGCATTTGGGGTTATAACTGCTATGCAAAGAAACATTCTGTTGATGTATATGGTGTAAAAATAGTATTGTCTGTCCAGAAAATAATGTAAACTTCTTAATCCTTAAATGAAAATTTTGAAATGTAGAAAAAATAATACTGTGTAGAGGAGATAGGATGGACAGCAGCTATGACATGTGATTATTACTATTGTTAGCATGATTTATAACTAAATTACACATCCTGTGAACTAAAAACTACATAGTGCTAGTAAAGTCTAAATGCTTTGGATTCTTTTGCTTGTTGCTCCCTCTCCTCCCTCTTTAACCATTACTGACCTTGTCATATAGAAATGCATTACACATACAGTTACTTTATGCAGGGTCATATTAGTGACAAAAAAATCACAACAGTTTTTGCTTCTATTACTTTGTTTGACCTGTAAAGTTTTGTTATTTTACTGATATGCAACTGTGGCTTTTCACAAGCATGTCAAGAGCCATAACACCCAAGTACTGATGAAAATCTTAGCACTTAAATTCTCATTTCAGTATGATCATAGAACATATTTAAAAACATGACATGGCCATTTGGACGATTACAGATCCTGAACCAAGTTTCACTGTTACAAGAATACAGCACCTATAGTGCAAGTCTCCTGCTGCTCTTCACATGTAAGTGCATCTTATGATAGTGAATGCTGTCAAAGTGGAACCATTTGTCCACTTTGATGTATCCGCTGCTGAACACTACAGGGTTTTGCACAACTGAAGCGATTTCATTGTGTTCACCTAATTTACAACTTTTGTAGTATCAACACTACTCTGAATGTTTCATTTACCTGGTTCCTCTGGTATTTTTTTCATTGTTATTAAGATTTTTAGACTGACCTTAATGTCGACACTCAGTTTCATGGCAGCAGCATTTCTGTTAGAGGTAACAATCTTCCTTTACACCTTGTACCATCTGTCAAGAAGTTTCATTTTTCTTCCACAATTGCTTACAGCAGAAGCAGTTTGTTCATGAAATATACATGCTGCCATGATACTGCATGCAACAGTTCTAGTTACCTTTAGCAGATTTGTGACTGCTTTTAAGGGTGTGAAAGCTAGGCAGATATGAATAGACCAACACAACCCCATATCAATCATGGATACAGCATTTGCCCAGAACACTTTCAGAAATACTGAAGTATAAGTAAAAATCAAAAGAGAACATCAGATAAGTCAGAAAACAAATTCTGGAAATTAGATGTTTTTAACTGAAATTTATTTATTGTGTTCATAATATCACTGAATGGGGATTTGTAATATTTAAACTGGCTGATGCAAACTATAAAAATTTCAATGTCTGTTATCTCGGATGGAGAGTCATCAACAGATATCTAATTAATTTCAGGCATTCCTCAAGTAGATGTATTTGAATCCTTGCCCTTCAAATTTTATATGGTGTTTAGGACCTCACTGACAAACTTTGAGAAATTATAGGTCACACAGAGAAAAACATCTTTTTTTATTGAGGAACATCGGAGGGAAGGGGGCGGGGGCTCACAGTCTTAAGCACATCCTTAAGATTATAATAATGAATAAATACAGTTGCACAAAAATTACCATTTATTATTGTTGGGCTTGTTCTACCAGTGATTTATATGAGTGGTTCAAACAATCTGCCCTAAGCCTCCATACATCTCAATATCATTCCAACTTTGGAGAGCACACCAAGATTCTATCTGATTTGGTGGAATGCATCAGTGTTTTTGGGTATCACCTACACTATAGTGGCAATTGGAGTAATGTAAACCATACTCTTGACATGTCTGCAAAGAAAGTAGTCAAGGGGCCATCAAGTCAGGTTAATGCACTGGCCACACAACAAGCCCCCTTGTCCTATCCACTGTTCCCAAAAATTGACAGTTCAGTTGTGCTCACACACTGAAGTATGCTGGGGCTCCATCATGCTGTAACCAGAGATCTCTGCATGCAGCAAGCAGTAGATTGTCCAGCAGTTCTGGAAGTGTGGTCTGCAGTTACTGTGAGTAAGCTGCCCCAATTACTCTAGGTGGCAGTATTAAAGTTCCTAGAAGATGATTATCCACAATTCCCACCAACATGTTTGTGGAGAATCTTTGTTGGTGCAATCTAACAGCATCCACATGTGCATATGTGGGTTCTCATAGTCGCAGATGTGGTTGACCATGCTGTTAGAATACCCATCATGTGTGAAGAAGGCATCAGCTGTAAATAAAATGTGTGTGGAAGGGAGCATCATTCATTCTTTGTGCATGAACCACTGCACAAACTACAACAATGTGAGTGAAGATAGTATGCATATAGACTGAACTCCTGCAGTAACCTCCAAACAGATACATGCCTTGTTCCCATAGCACACATGTGCTGCTTGAAGAGTCTTTGCTGAATCTACAGATCACTTCACCCTCAAAATCTGTTGTTTTCTCATCTAGCACAACCAACATGCTGAGGATGCAAACTCCCTGTTTCTCATAAGAGTCCATGTACTGCAGAAAAGACACTATGGTGGGGTGTCTCCTGTAATGGCATCATCTTTCTTAGAAACAAAGAGCTGTTCTTCCACTTTCCCTCACTTCAGAATATCACAAAATGTTGTCAGTGAACTGATCAAATCCATACTCCAAGTTTTATTCAGTTCTAATAGCACAAAACATGAATTCAGTACTAATAAGATGTATGCCACTGAAGATACATTGAAATCTGAGTGACAGGACTGATGTGACTCCACAGAACAACTCACTAGGACCTGTGCAGCATGTTACTAGGTGGCAGTATGCATTATGAACATGCCTTATCTCATAAATGATGGACTGAAATGAACTTGTTGCTTAACAAAAGATGATCATCTTTATGTGACCTATTATTTCTCAAAGTCAGTCAGTGGTGTGCTGAAACTCCCTGTATGTTAATGACCTGGCAGGCTATATCAATAGTAAACCTCAGACATTTTGTAGATAATGCTGTTATTTATAATGAAGTGCAATCTGAAGAAAACAGTTGCAGAGATATTGTCAGATGTTAATAAGATTCCAAAATGGTGCAAAAATTGGCAACTTTCATTGAATCTGTAGAAATGTAAAATTGTGCTCTTCAAGAAGTATAAAAACTTAGTATTCTATGACTGTAATATTGGTTAGTAGCAACTGGAATCAGTCCAGTCAGCTCACAAAAATACAGTATGTAGGTAAGATGAAATTCTGTGAGGGGTGAGGCAGGGAATGGGGCTATGTGAATGGCTCGCCACCATTGTCAACTATATTCTGTTACATTGTGTGCCATTTATCTTCTCCCATTTTCTTTTATCTTTTATGTACAGCAACAGTGTCAAAGAGGAAAATTCTAATGAAATGTGCATGCGGACATCATATCATTGTAAGCAAGAAACAGATGAGAAAACACTACCTCTAGTGATGATTTTAGTGAATAAAATGAAATGTGTATCATGATGCAGAAAAATGCTTTTCAGTGGTTACATATCCAGTACAAGCATTAAGAAACTTTTGATACAACAGCTGCTAATGCCCTGTACAAACAAACAGGTAAGTTGACTGATATTATTCTGAAAGTATTAGTGCACTGAAGTGGTGAGAGGGTTTCATATACTCATGTATCTCAGGCCCCTTCAAGTCACCTACAGTAACAATGTTGATGTAATCACCATGAGTTGCACTGCTGTATGGTTAACAGTTATTATTGCTAGCTGGCATGCTGTGGGTTGGTAATTCAAACTCATTCATCCACAGTTATTTGTCATTAAGTATTTACTAATTCTTGAAGGTTCTCTAAAATTCCTGTTTTAGCAGTGTTTGTATGTTCTGGAATATTTGATACTTGTATAAACAACAGCTTTCTGGAATATTTAATGTTTGGATAAATTGCAGCACCAGCCACCAATGGGTTCAATTCTGTTCTGGCAGTACATTGGTGGCAGTAATAAACAAGCTTTCAGTGCCAAGTGTTGTATTTCATTGATGACTCTGCCTTCATATTCGTATTTGATTGTTTTTATGGTTTGACACTGAGTCATCAAATACAACATGTAGGATGACATGACGTGTTTGGCAAATGTGTACTTTTACTGTGATGGTACAGACTGCATTGATTTTAGAATAATTAAGAGAAGCTCAATAGGTTGGACAAATTCTAGATTGACCTGAGGAAAACATTTGGTGACAGTCAGTAGCATTCACTTAACAGAAGAATAATTGAAGAACATGGGCAAATGACATAGTCTTGCATACAGAATGTTGTCTCTGTGCCACATGGTGAATCCAGATATGACAGAAGCTGACAAAATCTCACACTTGATAAATAGAATCACAGAAGATGTGTGCTAAGTTCTTCTGGTAAAGGCTGTCACAACAAGAAAGGAAATTATCAAATGGTGCTAGCACACTGAGAAAATAAAACAGAATGCTAAGTGTCCACTGTGACACTTTGGGCAAGTTGTATGTTACTACAGAGAAAGAATAATAGTTTTCAACCACTACTATGCCACCGCACATTAGGAATGGCAGTTATCATTGAAACAACCAGTTTTCAGTTATATTGCTTTTTTTCAGTACCAGTTTTACCTGACTGTTGAAATCACTCAAAATAACTGGTTTCTGAAATAAATGATTTTTGGTTTTTTATTCCTATTATTTCCCATAATACACATAGAAATGGAACACAGATTGAAAAATTTTGACTAACTCAGTTTCAAGACACATGAAATTAAAGCATTAAATTAAACAGTGAAATAAAAGAAAACTTAGTCCATCCACCATTTGATGCTTCTCTCATAAAGTGATTAGCAGTTGAACACTAAAAGAGAACTACAGTATGCTGATGACACTACATCTCCTGCTCTAACACTGGCAGAATCACAACAGCCAATCAACTGCTTTAAAACTGCATTTGATTGCTTTGGTCTTACCATTAATGTGGGAAAATGAAGGTACACTAACACAAGGTGCCCCAGGATTAACTCTCCCAGAGTTCAATATCTCTATCCTAGAAACAACACTTGAGCAGGATGAGCATTTTTCATAACTTGGAAGCATCTTATCTAACTGCTGTACCTGCGAACAAGATGTTAATAAAAGAATTGGGGATGTCCATGCAGTTAAAGTCAGATACATTTTGAACATTAAGCATGTTCATCACATGAGTGATACAAGGCATCCCTGTCAATCCTTTATTAATGAACTCTGCTCTGACCGTAGACCTTGTGGAGTCCATCTCAAATGCTTCAAGGACCAGATAAAACACATCATGAAGATGACTGGCATAAACATAAAAACGTGGGAAGAATGTGCTGTGGACCATGTACTGCAGAGGAACACTACATCCACTGCTCTCAGCTTGTTTGAAAAAGAACACTGCAGACACGAAGGGGCCAAGTGACAAGCAAGAAACCTCCAACACTTATAACCATGCACTCCTCCAACTATACAGTGCGATTTATGTGGATGCATGTTTTATGCCAGGGTTGTTTTGTTTGGCTATCAGAAACACATCAGTAAGTTGAGCTGAAATGCTCGTTCTATAAAGGAGGAAGCTGTGCTTACTCAGAGCCAAGTTGCAGCCAACAACTACCAAAAAATCACCAGAATTCTCCTATTGATTCTAACTTTTTGAAACTCTGCTCAAAAATCATGTTGTAGTTGATAATCACACCACTGTTTGGGCATTACAGATAGTCACCGCTAAATAGTGAAAATGGAGGTTGACGAATTCTGTTTTTCATGTTAATTTTTCTGTTTTCAAGGACTACAAACAGATAAAGACATATTACGTGGACACATGCAGCAGATCAGCTACTTTCTGTTTTTATTGTAAATTATTAATGAATTTTCCTTATATGATGTCATAAATTTTTTGTGGCTCCACCCATTTTTATTGTTTTAAAGCCAATGGAGCTGTGTTCTTCTTTGATACCACATTTCATTAAATACTTCCAGACTGGAAATTGTGCATTCTGTACCACAACTAATTTCTGATAATGACAGTGAGAAATTACGATATAAACCAGATGGGGCAAGTCTTGCTCACTGCATACACATGCGTACCATCTAATAGGCCATGACACATGGTAATAGGTAAATAATTGTCTCAGCAATACTGTGCCAGTTCTTATGCCATGTGTTTGTTGCTCATTTCTGTCAAAATTGTTATTAAAATAGCACTTAGTACTTTACTCATTTTCTATTATAACGCAATGTTTCAGAGCAATGGAAATTTTATGACTAAAACTTACTCTGTCTTTGAAAAGTGTTGATTTAAGAACCAAAAATTTTAACCGGTCGGTTTTTCACATCCCCACCAGACATCAATCATCACAACAGTTCTATTCATGCCAGTGAATTGCAGATGAATGTAGTTGATCTGCAAGTCTAAGACTATCACTGTATCCTGGATGAGGTCACTCTTTAATACGCCATAGCTATATCCTATCAGGAAACAGCCCTTTGAATTTCTTATTTTATTAGAATGTAGTCGCAACATTATTCTTTAATGGGACTTCTTGTAAGCATCATAAGCAGGTATAGATTGTGGAAGATAAGAATTCCAGAGTGATGAAGCTATTTCAATAAGCTTGCATAACAAAGTTTGCTCAATTTTACTGTGAAGCTTTTGTTGACTTCAAAAAGTTTCTTATAGGCACAAAAGAAATCTACTTGCCAGTGATGAGGATAAGCCCTGTAGGTTGTCTAGGAGAACTGATTGTCATGAGCAGCCACAACTTATCCCTAAAGGTATATGTACCAGGGACAGTCGAACCAGTCTGGAATGGGCATTAGCCATCAATGAAGAATCATGCTCTACTTCCACTACATACAACGTAAGGGAGGAAGCTACTACTAAATTCCCAATGGGATCTGGCCTGACCAAATAACAGGTTCAGTGAGTGTTAGCAGATCTGGGCCAGTTGTCATATGCTTACGTATCTGGCGTGGAGAAAGAATGGACTAAATGGCTCTTGATAAAACACCATACCATCACTGAGGATCACCCACTTTTAGCCATTGCTCAAATATGGTGTCACTCGCTGAATGATTGATAATCTGGGAGTAAGTGGAGAAGATGCTGTGAGATGACATCATTGAACCTTAGGTAGTCTTTGATCCTCTCCAGTGGTCCTTGTGAAGAAGGAGGGCACTTGGCATTTCTGCATAAGCCACCGACAACTGAACAAAATCACAAAGAAAGATGTCTACTCACTGCCATGCATTGATAACACCCTAGGCTTCTTGAGACATGCAAAGTATTTCTCAACTATGGACATGGAGACATGCTACTGGTAAATCAAAGTTGATGACACTCATAAGGCAATCACGGCCTTCACACCTCCTGATGGCCTCTACGAGTTCAAAGTAACGCCATTAAACTATACAGCACTCCAACCAGCAGCATGGATAAAATCTCAGTAGTTGCACCATTAAAAAATGATATATAGAACAAAGAGAAGATCTAGCATTGCTGAAAACCACAGAAACCTTAAAGAGTGAAGAACTGACCAAAGGAGAATTCAAATTAATTAACAGAACTTTGTACAAGAGAAAATATGATCCAGCAGGGTGAAAATATTTGCTTGTCATCCCAGCTCATTTAGAGTGAGGTATCCTGAAGTTTATCCATGATGCTCCAACGTCTGGTCATCTGAATTCATGAAGGCTCTAGACAGAATCAGATGCAGATATTGTTGATCACTACTGATCTGATGTGCACTATGTGAGCTACTGTTAGGAGTGCCAGTGATGAAAGCATGTGCCACAATTACCTTCAGGACATCTGGTATCAAGTCTACCTTTAGCAGTGCCATTCCACTGAATTGGTAACAACTTTTTTGGGATGCTCCTGAAGTCAACAAATGGGAATCAATGGAGAATAGTCTGCATTGACCACATTGTGAAAAAGCTTTATTGTCATGACTAGTATCAGCGGTAATCTCACTTTGCAACATCATACACATCATGGGAAATGTCTACCACTGACAAATTAATGGTCTCATAGACTGCTTTAATAAGAGTTGGCAGATGTGCTCTCAATGTACGTCAATGTTGAACAGAGAGAGATGTATACAATAATGCCCAGTGAAGCAAGATACTACATGTTTCACACCATTCTTTCTGCTTCACAATCGTGAGGCCAAAATGACAATTGATACGCTATACCCCTTTCAACTGGAAAATGCTCAGGATGACTGTATTACATTACATTAATATTTATTCCATAGATCATGAATACTACACTTTGTAATGATGTGGAACATGTCAGTTTAATGTAAGTTTCTTTACATGATTTTTTTTATAATTACTACTTCATATCTAAAAATTCATCTATTAAGTAGAAGGAGTTGTCATTCACAAATTCTTTTAATTTGTTTTCATATTCTGGTTGGCTATCTGCCAGACTTAATTCTATTTGGTAAATGACCAAAGGCTTTTGTGGCAACTTAATTCACCTCTTTCTGTGCCCACAGTCAGATTTAACCCAAAATATGATGCTATATGAAAGCAGTGAACTAAAACAGGCATAGTGCTAATTTACTGGTATGTTTATCACTAAAATTTGCAATAATCCTACTAGCATAAGAAGCTGAACTCAAACATTTCAGCAGATCATTTTCTTCTAATTCAATTTCTGATCAATGGACACACCCAAAAATATTGACTATTCTGCCTTAACAACAGATTTCTGTTCAAAGTTTATATTTATCGATGGTGTTATGCCATTTACTATACAGAACTGTATGTACAGTTTTTCCTCAAACTTTAGTGAGAGTACATTTGCAAAAAAACCACTTAATAATTTTCTAAAATACATTATTTACAATTTCCTCATCTAATTCTTGTTCTTTATCATCATCATCATCATCATCATCAAATTGGTGATCAAGGACCCTGTAGATCATGCACCGACCTCACAATGCTCCTCCACAGATGGCGATCTTGTGCACTTTGTATCCAGTTGTCACAGACTCCTCGTTGGCAGAGGTCTTTCTGTAGTTCATCCTCCTATCACTTCCTGGATCTTACGATTGGACGGGTACCATCAGGTTTTCCCATAAGTATGGCTTTTGCCTGAGAGGTAACTGTTCTCCTAGCAATGTGGCCTGCCAAGCTTATTCTCCACACTTTCAGTTTTTGAACGATATTCAGTTGCCTCATCACCTCATATAATTCTTGGTTTTTCCTACATCTCCATGAGCTCCCTTCCTGGACAGGTCCAAAGATCCTTCTCATAATTTTTCTTTTGAAGACCAGCAAGTTTTTTGCATCCTTCTTTGTTGTGCTTAGGGTTTTTGTCCAATAAAACAATACTGGCACTATCACGACATTGTATGCTTTATGTATGGTCTTAATTGACAGATTCTTGGATGACATTATCTGCTTTAGACTGAAATAAGTTTTAGACCCTTTCACAATATATTGTTTTAAATTAGTTTGCCTGTTGAACCATGTACTGAGATATTTAAAATTTTCCACTTTAGCAGATTTCCATATCCCCACCTGTAATTGGATGTCATTAGGGGCTTCTCTTGATACCTCCATTACCTCGATCTTTTCCGCATTAATCTGTAACCCGATCTTACTTGCATTTTGCAGTAGGTCCTCTACAGTTTCTGCTGTCTCTTCCTCTGATTCTGCTAGAACTGCAGTGTCTGCATAACCCAATAAATCTGTCCTACCATTTAGCGTCACCCCTTTGTTTTCTCTTTTAATTTCTCAGATTGCTTTCTCTAGGGCTAGATTGAATAATAGTTGTGAAATAACATCACCTTGTCTCACACTCGTTCTGATATGGAATTCCTCGGACAGCTCCCTTGGTATTTGACTTTGGCTATTGTCTCTGCTGTGCACACCTTGACCATATTTATTAACTTCATTGGTATACCAAGCTCTCTCAGGATGTTGTACATACTTAATCTGTGGATACTGTCATAAGCCTTTGAGAAGTCCACGAATGTCACCTGTGATCGGTGGTTGAATTACCAGCACTTTTCCCAGATTTGCCTCATGGCGGATATTTGATTGGTGGTTGACTGTCCTTCCTGGAAGCCTGCCGGGTACTCTCCTACAATATCTTTTGCAAATGGCTAAAGGTTTTCAAGTACTATTAAAGATAGAACTTTATAAGGTTCACCTAGGAGAGAAATGCCTCTGTAGATGTTACAATTCCTATTACTGGTCTTTTTACACAGTGGAAGAATGACGGGTGATTTCCGCTCTTCTGGGATTTCCTTTTCTTCCCATATTTCTTTTATGAGATAGCGTAGCTCTTTCTGAAGAGTTTCCCCTCCTGCCTTCAACATCTGTTCTGTTATCCTATCCTCTCTGATGCCTTATTATTCTTTAGTTTCCTCATTGCTCTTTCTACATCTTGTTGAATCACTTAGATGTTTGCAGCTTCTCCTTCACAGTCTGTATTATTCTCACATGGAAAGACACTCTTTGGATCTTCAGCTTTTAACAGCTCTTCAAAATATTTTCTCCACCTATTCAGAATTTTTTTTCTTGTCTGTTAGCATATTTCCATCCTTACTATTAATAACTAAAGCTTTGTTTCTGTGGCCATTCCTCACTTTTCAACATCTGAAATAATTTTCCTGCTGTCTGATATTTTATTTCCCTTTTCAGTTTCATCAATCATATTGTTCATGAACTTTATTTGTTCTCAGAATCCTATTTGTTTCTCTTCTTACGGTCTTTAGTGCTTCCTGCTGTACCGCACATTGTCTATCCAGCATGTACACTGCCCTTGCTCTCTTCCTTGCCTTCACAGCTTGTTCACATGTCTCATTGAACCATTTCTTCTTCATTGTTAGCTTTGTCTCTCCTAGAATTTCTTCAGCTGCTTCAGTTATAGAGGTCCTTATTTCTTCCCATTGCTTGTTAACACTTATATTATTAGCGTCGTCTGTTGCCAATACTTCAAACTTGTTACACACTTTAATGTTATACTGCTGGCATATCTCTGGATCCTTAAGCTTCTCTATATCAAACTGTCTCTTGGCCACGTTCTTTTTCATTTTGTTGCACAGCTGTAAACGTAATTTGGCTGACTAGGAAGTGTTCTGTGTCTGCATCTGCTCCTCTGTATGATCGCACATCCATCACACATTTCTTGTGCCTCTCATCTATCAGCAGATGATTTATCTGATTGATGGTGCCACCGTCTGGGGAAATCCAGGTGCCTTTGTGGATCTGTTTGTGGGGGAAAGATGCTGAGCTAACCACAATATTCTGACTTAACGCAAAAGTAATTAACAGCAGGTCATTTTCATTTGTTTTTGCATGTAAACTTTCTTTTCCAATTGTCTCTTTCTGAAAACCATTGAAGGGGACTGTGACGAAAAATAAGAGGACGACAGGTGCAAAAGTCACTGCAGAATTGAATGTCGCATTCTTGATTCAACACCAAAACAAAATGCAGAGACAAGTGTTCTAGCACGAACATCCCATTACCATGTGCGCATGTATAGAGAAGCAATAGAGATTCACAAACACCATAACAATTTTAATAGAAAAGAGGAAGTTTTAAAGTTAGAGAAAATATGGATGTCGACGTTGCGCCAGCAGAATGACAATCGATCACTCTTAATCGAGAATGATGACGCCTTCCAAAGATAGGAATACCGTCGGCATCACGTGACGAATGGTGGTGCCCTCTATGCGCTGTATAAATGCGAGAGTACCTGGAGCCTCAGTGTCCACAACCACAGGTGGAAACACAAGCGACCAAAGACACTGCTAGCTAGGGCATAACCACCTATGGTAAACTAACATACGCAAACAGCGACAAACGCCGGTAAGCCCCTGCATATCAGCAACACTGACTGGTAACTACCAGCTGCTATTAGAGCCGACCAACAGGCCACAGCAGGGACACCGACGAGCTCGCCCACAGACGCACGAACAATCTGCCAACACTCCCTCACACTGTGCCTCCGGTATATGACCTATCGGACACAAGACCGATAACAAACCTAACTGTTGCAGGTTGCAGGACGCTGAACGAGGACTCTGTACCAGCACCCAGTGCCAGCCGCCGAGCAGCACAAACGCACAACGTCAAGGTATCGACATGCACGATACCCACTACTAACAAAGCCTATCCTAGCACAACCTATCGCAGGCAGCAAGACAACCGCTACTGCTCTTGCCGCCCGACCTAACTTTCGCAGAGGTTTTTTTCCCTTGGCTCTTGCTTTGGCACTTTTTTTCCTCTGCCCTTCAAACCGCTACCTTTCGTCAGATTTCGACCAATCTATCTCCAGATGAGCGCGTATTAATGGTTAATCCTAACCAGACGTACGCAAACATCGCAGTACCCACATCCTGCGACACCTCACTTTAGTGAATACTAACCCTTATGCAGAGATGGCAGTAGACCTTTTGTGTTGGCCATCATGCCGGTGTGGGCGTGGAGGGGCTCCACCTCTATTAAAAAAAAAATAAGCCTCAGTGGCAGTAGCCGGACGACCTCAGAAGATGTGTCCCGCAGATGGATACGAAACGTTAGGTGGAAATTTTATACATCGACCACGGCCTGTCATCCCGGAAGTTTCAACTGAAGACAACACCAGCCGTGAAAGCCTACATTGTATGATTAAAACGAAGGGAGCTCCATAAGGCGTGAATTGCAGGACAAGCTAGAATTCCAGAGTCCCACACCAGTGATTCAAATACCTGTAGTGGTGAAACGTGGTGTCAAAACCGTGAAACCCGGACATGGAGCAATGATATTTGGTCTGACGAGTCTGTTTCACACTCTTCCCAGATTCTGGTCAAGTTTACATACGAGGAGCGGAACTTGGCGGGAGCGCAGTGACGATTTTGGTAGCCATATCACGGTATTCAATGGTCCAACGGTTATTCTGCAAGGCTGCATTACTGTCCAGGATTTCGTGAGCATTTTGGCAGATCATGCCCATCTCATGGTAAAATGTTTGTTTCTCAACGGTGTTGCTGTGTTCCAAGACGGCATGGGCCCTGTCCATACAGCTCACATCGCTCAGGACTGGTTTTGTGAGCACGAGGATGAATTGTCGCATCTCCGATGGCCACAACAATCGCCCGACCTCAAAATCATTGAGCCTTTATGGTCTATTTTGGAGAAACGAGTGCGTGATTCCTATCCACCTAAACCATCGTTAATTGAGCTTACCACTATTTTGCAGGAAGAATGAAATAAAAATCTCTTGAAAGCCATACAGGACCTGTATTTATCCACTGCGAGACGACTAGACGTGGTCCTGAATGCCCGAGGTTTTCCTACACCATACGAGGCGAGGCATGGTAATGTGTTGCATTTTTGGTAAACCCATAGTTTTGCCCGCCCCACACAGAATACCAAACTTGGCGCCAGTGGGATAGCTACAGTACTCACTGTTGCAAGCTTCTCGATGTAGTCGTCAGGTGCACCGAGGGAGGCGAGGCCAATCTCCTGCGAGAACTGCGCAAACGCGGGGTCTGCGAAGAGCGGCGCGTGGCCGAGCAGCTCGTGGCACACGTCGGGTTCGGGGGTGTACAGCGGGCAGCTGGCGTGCCGGATGTACTGCGTCGAGTGGAATACGCGGAACGCCAGCCCGGCCAGGAAGTCGCGCGACGACAGCAGGCCGGCCACCGGTCGCAGCGTGAAGCCCGTGCAGTCTGCCGACAAGCGCCACACGTCACGCTTAACTACAGTTGCGCCCGACCAAAACTACGGTTCGTTGGCCTTTGTACACTACATAAATGACGTAGTACATTGTAGGTTTATCGTTAGTATTGGTAGCATTGGTAGGAAAACACACACAAATAAATGTGTGAGAGACAAACCGGGAGCCGACGGCTTGTCTTTGTTTTTTGTTTCTTTTGCTCATAATCATAACGTACATTGTTCAGCGTTAGTCCATTGGGCATTGTATATCCTTACAAAATATAAATCGGGTTTCATAAGTAATATAAATTAGTTGATCGCGTAACTTCTGCAGTTTTACGTGACCGAAGCAGTTACTGTTGATAGTAGTACAGTTGACAAGCACAGATATAAAGTCTCCATCATGATCAAAGCCAAGCATTCCCTGTTATTACTAATAAATGTGAATGTCGTTTATGAATAATAGTATATTTTATGTAAGCTCAATGAAATATTGAAGCAATGTTTGTGCTTTTGTTTTGAGGTATGTTTTTTATTTTACGTTTTTGTTGTTGAAATAATGTTTTCTAGCGCTATATGATAAACATTTATTATTATTTTTTTGATTTTTTAACTACAATGTCCCTCTTTTTTAGTTTACAAATAAACGGTTCTCGATTAAAGCCTGAATTAAATATTGACAATTTCTACAAATAATGTTTATTTTTAAATAACAGACAGCAGGAAATTATGTAGAATAAAAATGTTCCATAGGTTACACACCCTTTATACATCCTCAATCAGTTTCGAGACTGTTCACCACTTCTGGTTTCTAGTGGAATCCCGTAAGACACTGATCACATATACGAACTAAGCGACTGAAATGGAGTAACGTCCGATAGATATGCAACACACCTAGCATACAGGTAATGGCGTTACAATATTAAGTGACCAAGGCTACTAGAAAAACTACTGTAATTTACATGTGCTTATGAGAGTCTACAGTAGTTTTACTGCTGTATACTTAGGTCAGCACTGCAGTCCTGCAACACCAACAACATTGTAGGGTTGCGAAACGTAATTTGTGCTTGCATAGTCACCATCGTAATTATGTAGAAAAATATTTGCTAATTCGCACGTATTTGTGGTTAGAATTATACCATTCACTTTTTCTATTTCTATGTAGGGAGCCATACAATCTGACCTAATGAATATCCAGCCAACACAAAAAATATGCATAATCTACGTACTAGTTTTAGTATCAGAAATGATATGTTACTGCCTCAATGCCTGAAGATGAGCACTAGCAGCTCGAAACGCACCACCAATAAATTAAATTAAGGTTAATAATTTCTTCAGGTGCTGCGACCTGTGTTGTTATGCGTACTTCCTTCCCAGACTTCAACCACAATGCTTCAACTCCTGAGTGGAGTTCGAATAGCGACGCACATAAATAGTTCTAGGTTGGTTGTCGAAATACCGTGCAGAAAAAATGGAACTAGCAAGTCGGCTCGATTGAGCACCCGAAATCACACCAGTAAGTGATCGTGGTATTCCTTGGACGGAGGGTTCCTATAGACATTCAGCTGGAATAACTTCTGGAGAATTTAAAGGCGAGAGAAGTATTTTGAAACGTAGTTAGACCACGTTCTTCGTCATTTGCTGACATTTGTAGCCATGTCGCAATATTATCTTGCTGGAATGCCCCATATTACACAAAAAGACAATCATAATTTTGGGTAAACGTGACATCTGAAGGTAGGTTCATAACAAAATTGGCCAAGAGTGCCTTCCATATCTGTAGGTGGTCCTGTACAGTAGCACGAAGAAAATCCCCAAATCACAATTATGTCCACATAGCCTCAGTTCTTCTCGATATGACTGTAGTTTCTCGTTAAAGGCAAAGACGCCCAGTAGTCATGTGAATCAAATAAACCTGATTATGAGATTTTTTCTGACAAAACATCAGTACATAACGTCATCAAATAGTGCAGTTCAAATGAAATGAAGGTAAACCGCATAATGCTCTGAATAGAACAAGCCAGAAATATCCCGTATTGCATGGACTCGTAACTACAGCATTTAAAACTCGCTAGAAGCGGTACAGTTTTAAGCAAAATATTTATACGTAACATCGTCAAATAGTAATCTTCGCGTCACTAACGCAGTGCAAATGAGCTTTATCATATGGGCCCTTAAAATAAATAAGAAAGAGGAGCGATGAGTTATTTCCATTACAGCTCAAGTGGCAAGAAAATACTAGTGCAGTGATGTAGCAATATTTCGCAGTAAAAGTACGACTGAGCTATAATTCCGATCACACTGTCACTAGAGTACAGGTCTGCTGTCTTTGGCTTGAAGAAGACACACCTGATACATAAATGAGGTCTATAATTGTATGTTATGTGTATAAATCCGTTGTGACTCAGAGCTTGCGGCAGTGCACCTACAACGAAAATGTTTAGGTACGAGCTTGACTGGATAGGCCAGAGCGGATGTTCAGTGACTTCTTTCCTTGAGTATCTCTTTGCTAGTCATCGAGAGTGAAACACTGAGTATATTTTGATGAAATTATTCACAGCTTAGAGAATAATGCACGGAATGGGCTGCTTACCTTTGAGGAAGTTGGAGACATCTTCGAGCTGAGGAATGTTGTCCTCGCGGTAACCGCAGTTCTCAATGAGAAGCGGGAAGACGTGGTTGTGCTCACGACACGCGTGCGTCGGGTACAACTTGGTCAGCTCGCGGAACACCTTACCCCAGGTCTCGGTCTCCTCCTTAGTGTAGTCCACGTGAGGAAGAGGTTCGCCACTGGAAGGAACAGCGCACAGAAATATCAGTGACGGCTGTACGCTCGACGCCAACACACGTCAAGGTATACGGGATCTTAAGTAACTGTCAAAATATCAGAAATTGTTTCAATGAACAACAATAAAAAAAGTGGGGGAAACTTGGAGTTTGGTCTGAAAGCCGCATTATCGTATTAGACGCGGTTATATTTGTGATAACACATTCTTGCCTGAAAATCAGTTATGCAACTAAGTTATGAAGAAACGCGACCAATGTGTAATTGGAATCATCCCAAAGTAGTGCTAAAGGTAGGTAAACAGCCGAGACAATCATAGGACCGGGTGAGGATCGGACGTTAAACATCGTTTTGCGGGCTGCCACATCACACTGCTTCTTCTGTATACCGAACATTTAAGATACATGAACTGAGGAATAGGCAGAAGCTTAAAATGAGGACCAGTAAGTTAAACCATAGCAGGTGAGAGATAACAGTTTATTTCGGTAGCTTATTATTGTTGGCAAAAGTCTAAGTTTTTCACTGACAGGAATGGAAATAAATATTTCTTTGTTGTGTGATCTGCAGCATATATTATATCATAGTAGGACATTATGCAGAGAACTGGTAGGCCAAGGAAATATGCTGCTTGATATTTTATTTTAGTATATAAGCTTATTTCGGATTTACTGCCTTCATCAGGACATGTCCTGACGTTGTAGATGAACATATGTCAACAATGAGTAAACTATTATTGCTGTCTGTACATGTTAGATGCAATATTTTTTTTTCAGTGACATTTCGAAGTTGTTCGATAATTTGCTGTTGACGTATATTACAATACGCTTTTAATTACTTGACAGTCGTAGAAATTCAAGTTTTACAGCTAGCTGTTTACTCATACATACTTGATAAGTATCTTTGAATAAACAACTAGCTGTCAAACTCGAATTTCTACCCCTATCAAACAATAAAAAACGTATTATAATATATGTGCAACAGAAAATTATCGAACAACTTTAAAACGTCTCTGAAAAAAAAATTGCATCCAACAACCACAGACGGCTGGCTATAACAGTTTACTCCAAGTTGACATATGTCCGTCTACAACGTCAGGACATGTACTGATGAAGGCAGTAAAACCGAAATAAACTTATATACTATTATAAAATAGTCAAGCACCATACTGCTCACCAATTCTCTGCATTATGGAAATAAATATTTTGATTCACGTGTTATAGCTTCTTCTGTATACCGAACATTTAAGATACATGAACTGAGGAATAGGCAGAAACTTAAAATGAGGACCAGTAAGTTAAACCATAGCAGGTGAGAGATAACAGTTTATTTCGGCTACGAAATTAAGACAAAAGCTTTTAACGAATTTTTTTTTTAATCTGTTAAGCATTGGCACTATGAAAAAGTTCCTTAAATGAGTGAGAATATATACGACGAAATCAGCTTGCTATTTTGTCACATATATTCATGGATATGATTAGAAATAAATCGGAATTTTTCAGTTGACGGGAAGTGTTTCGTTCTGCCTCCACGTTTGCTCTGGAGACAATCAGAGCAGTGAATTAGATGCAACGTCGGTTGATGCGTATTGCCATATCTTCAACAGCATGACAAACAGTTTGAGGTTCACAAAGCGTTTCAGCTATACGAAAAGAGGGTGTGTTTGGAAGTTGCAACTGAGGTAGTTATTTGAAGCTTGAAGTCAGATATTGAGCTTGCAGTTCTGCGAGTTGGAAGCTGTTTTCACAACTGGAAGTCTCCGCAGATTATAGTATCTGTTGATTTGAACCTGTGTCTTAAATGGTATACTTTAACATTTTTCAAATGAATGTTGTACGTTAAGGCCTACATTTCACTGACGAAAGTTACTTACTGTTTGTAGTTGTAGGCAATATCGGCGAAATATTTCCTTCGTGCTCTGTACACTGGGTCAGTGAAACCGGGATGGTCTGCGTCCAATTCGGCTCCGTAAGACAAGATCTGGTTGGCAAATTTGTCCAAGTCACGGATACGGCGTGGAAACCAAGGAACAGTATCTGAAACCAAGCATAATCCTCGGTTAACGTACTTTAATTTGCTCCAACGTTTCTACTGGATGATCCCGAAGGAGCCTGATCTCGCATTTCAAATGACTACCAATAACTATGTCGAAAATGGGACAACAGTTATTACATGGAATGAAATGTTAACATAAGTGCGAAGCGAGGGCAAGGTTTAATGTCCCGTTTTGTTCTGATCTTTACAAACGAAAAAAAGGAAGATTAGGTTCTAACTTCCGTCTGATGATGAGGTCCTTAGATACTGACGCTAGAAACGGAGCATTAGCTCGGTTAGACTATGATGGGTGGGGGAATGTCCAGGGCAGTGTTGAAGAAAGCTCGCCAACATGCTAATGAAGTAATTAAATAGCTAGAGTGGAATCTAAACCTGCTCCTTTTGCGTGAGAGTTTCGAGTTCCTGTATCTCAGCCACTGTGACGCTTTGCTCGCTGACATAGGGGCAGTGCTGAAGGCAGTTTGCAAAATCTTCAGTGCTGTTCTTTTGTGTCGCCAGAATAGTAAATGAAGGAACCGACTGTCACATCCACCTATGAAAAAATGACCTGCAGAATTTTTGTAATATGTCAAAAACAGAAATTCACGTGAAGGAATAGGGTCAAATTTTACTGGAACTCAAACCAGAACATAAAGTCTGCAACTTGTAAGTGTGAATACTAACTGGCAACATAGACTGCTGAAACACTTGCGTTGTTACATCACGTGCCATCCGTGTGAGCGTAATCACTTCATTATTTATTTTCTTTCTGTATCCTTTTCTATGTAGAAAAGTTGTATGAATTAGAGATCATAAATGACCTCCGTATAGTAGCTGTAAACTCGCTAGCGGTGTCTCCAAACTCCCCTCTCCGTATGATCGGAGCCCATTTAACTGGAAACTTGTCACTTGAGCCCGTTGCCGGGTGCAAGTGGACAAAAACCAGCGTAGAAAGGAGAGCGAGAACACAGGTTAATAAGTTCGACAGAGAACTTATGGCACTGGCTCTGCATACCAACCGTTCGGGAACGTGATTATTATATTATATACCAGTATAATGCCTGACTGGTTAGCATTAAACATTGTAATGTTTATATACAGTGTGTAAATTTTAAGTTGACAAACCAGAATAACTCGAAAAATAAACTTCACACGAAAAACTGTGTAGAATCCAAAGTTGATTATTTTCGAGGAGGACATCTTCTGGCGCTAAAATTAGCCCGCCACCCCTGCCCCCTGGGGGTGTGGTGGGAGGCAACTTCAAAATTTCAAATGAGGACCCCCATTTTTTATTGCAGAATCAGATTCTACATAAAAAACTACGTACATTGTGTCTTAAAAATTTGTTTTGATTCTTGGTAGTTGGATCTGTAATTCAAGAAAATCCATATTCTCATTTTTGCGTGGGAAATGGTTACGGATAAATAAAAGATACTTATTTACTTTGTAAATTTTGATTCGCTAAAACTAAAACTCTCCCTCTCTCCCCGTAGAATGGGGTTTGATAATTAAAAGTTGTGTGGGCTCATGACCACGAAACAAACAAAACTTATCCGAATTTGCGGAAAAAATTAATACAGTATTTGGGTCAACATTTGCAAAACTCTAATTCCTCTCTCTCATACCCTACCCTATGGGGAGAGAGGGAGAGTTTGGTTTTAGCGAATCAAAATTTACGAAGTAAATAAGTATTATGTATATATATAATATATGTAGTCATGTGAGCGCACACGCACACACATCTAGGGATACTACATCAATGAAAAGTGTAACTAACACATGGCTAGGAAATAGTACATATGGTGGAAACTTCAAAATTCTCAGGTGTCCATACAGATGAGAATTTGAATTGAAAAAAGCACATTTTGGAACTCCTAAAACAACTTAGTTCAGCCACATTTACACTTAGAATCATTACATATCTTAGGGAGAGAAAAATCAGATTCCATGTCTTAGGGAGAGAAAAATCAGTAAGTTGACATATTTTGCATATTTCGTTCAATATGTCATATGGAATAGTGTTATGAGGTAACTCATGTTTAAGAAAGAGGGTCTTCATTGCGCAAAAACTTGCTGTGAGAACAATATGTGGTGCTCACCCACGATCATCTTCTACACATATGTTTAAGGAATTATGCTTTTTGGCTGCTGCTTCACAGTATATTTATTCCCTCATGACATTTGTTGTAAATAATCCATTGAAGTTCAGAAGGAACAATTATCTACGTAATTACGATGCCAGAAGATAAAATGACATTAATTACTCCACATTAAGGTTGTCGTTAGCATCGAAAGGGGTGCACAATGCTGCAATAAAAATTTTTCTTCACTTAACGAGTGATATAAAATGTCTGACAGACAGCAAAGTAAAATTCGAAAACAAACTGAGAAAGATTCTCCTTGACAACTCCTTCTGTTCCGTGGAAGGATTTCTGCATTCACATAGAGGGCATTTTATTTGTAATGTATACACTGCCGTGTTTTATTTTCATATTACACCTTCCACAGTCTCACAAAACATGGCTTCTTTAAACGCCATCCGATCCCGGCGATCGGTCATTCCGCTCTGTCAGTGCCATTTTACAACAGTACGACCTTGGACTCAGCTTCCATACTGTACGTCACGAGTAGCCCTACTCTCTTGCATACTTCAGTAAGAGAGAACGAGTCAACGACCAGGAACCGACGACAGCGTCACCGTTCTTAGGCTTTTCATACTCGCGGAATTACAGCGGGAAGGAAGGAAGCCGGTGTAGCACTGACATAACAGCGACGCCTTGATTTCTAGTGTATGCAAACCTCAACATTACACTTGCACTCGCCTCGTTTCTGATCTATAGTGTGAATAGAGGGTCTCAAACTGTCAGTTATGTAAATGCAAATGTATTTGACAGAACATTTTTGAAGATTTAGGTATCTGTGCTATATTTGAATGTTTTGCCCAATAGATCTAACATTGCAACAAGTTACACGTATAGAAAGGTGTTTTTAGTAGTTGGTCCGCAAAAGGTAGGAACCCGAATTCGAATCACAGTCCAGCACACTGTTTTATGTAGTTACAAATGGCCAAATAATTGTGTTTTCAAGTATGGGATTGTGCCAGAACTTTACTTTAAGAAGACACTTGGCGGGCAACTCACCTCTGTTGTCCTTGTGGTTGCGTGAGATGATCTGGAAGTAGGCGGAGCTCTGCCGCAGGTTGGTGACGGCGCCGCCGATGTCTCCGCCCGGCGCGCACTCCACCATGAACTCATACTGGCTGGGGAACCTTTGCGACGACCGCGACTCGATGTGCATCAGGTTCACCGAGTGTTTCTGCAGGCAAAGCAGAACCGTTGCCAAGGCTTAAGGAAACTCAAATGTTATTGCTGTAAATTATCCCAATGCGTTTCGTAGTCGTTACTAGAAACATGGGCACCACGACGCACTGCTACGTCCGTTTGTGTAATGCACCAAACTGGCTCTGTCTCCGTTCTCCGGCATAGTGTGTTAAGCGTTTATCTGTATCATTTGGATGACCGATGAATACTTACTCAGCTTAGCGTTATGGGTGCTTATGAAACTGAAAGCAAACAGAGGGTACTGGCTCAGAGTGTATCCTATGTAGAATACCGTCAAGATGGCCGCAGAACCTCACTTCCACGTTCACAGTCAACAGAAGCACCATTGTGGACTGTAAAGAGGTTTGGTATTTGACTCAGTACAAGGGTTAGTCATAATGATCAACTCGAAAAAATAGTGTAATCTAATCAATTTCTTGTTTCTTTGTGGCTACATCTCTGCAGTCCTGGTACACATTGAAACACGCGCGTACAGAACCACGGAACGTCGCTGGAGGAACCAAAACAAAATGGTACAAACCGCTCATAAAGTGGAAGGGGAACAGTGCTACAACACACACAGTATTTAGGTGACACTACCTATGTGGTCAAATAAATTTCAGTGAAGAAGAATGGAGAGCCATCTCTCTGTGAAGCACTGTGAATAGCAATAGAAGTTTAGGCCCGTGTGCTTACAACCACGGCTAGAGGGGAAAAAGTGAAAATTAATGACATATAAGTTTCCAAAGTCTTGCAAGACATTTCGAACATGACAAAGGTCGCCGCCCGCTGATGTGCCGCGACTGCAAACACCCATTCACGAAGCCTGACGAAACGATGCAGCAGCAGGGATGTTGCTGCTGTGTAACGCTAATGCAGATCACTTCTTTATACGCCTTATGACCAAGGACGACTGCTGGGTGAATGCTATAACCCCAAATCGAAGAAACAAATCAGCAGGAAAACCTGAGGACACACCATCGACGAAAAAGGTGAAGGCTCATACCCTATTGTGGAATGTGATGCTGTTTTCTGGAACTGCCATGGTGTTGTTCTAATAGATTATATTTGTAAGGGGCAAACCGTCACAGAACTGCTGACGAGATTAAGAGAGTCCGCCAAGGCAAAGCGTTGCGGGAAGCTGTCCGAGGAGGTAGTTTTTGCGACACTGAAACGGCCCAGCTCACTCTGCACGAGACAGCCACAAACGCCGCGTCTTTGGGCTGTCAAATTTTGCCTTGTCTCTTGTATTGTCCTGACGTGACACCCAGTGAATCCTTCCCATTTCTTCGGATGAGGAAGCCATTGCGTTTCAGGCATTTCCAAAATGACGATGAGCCGCTTTTCGAGGTAGAACGATACTTGAACGAGCAAAACGCAGACTTCTACAACCAAAACTAACTCCGCCATCGAGGTTCATGGTCGCAGATTGAGACGATGCAGTCTGACGATTAGAAACTGCATATCGTGCTACGGGTTAGATGCTGGCGCTGAAATATTATTAGACAATTAGGATTCTAGCCGGTTACCTCTGTGTCCTGACGCATTAGTGTGCGTTATCATATCGACTACGTAGTCAAGCTGAAGTATACGTAAATTCATTATAAACATGTAGTACTTGTACTACAGCGATAGCATACCCTGAAAGTGGAACGTCTACTTTCCCCAGTGAAAGGGAATTGAAGCGGTTCGACTGCAAGTGTTGCTGTCATTCGAAGGAAAAGCCAGTTGTTTTGCAAAACATGTGAAAAGGAGCAATAAGCGTCGTAAATAACGTGCACGCACATCACATTAGTAAGCAAAACAGTTTTTAATTCTACTTAACGTAAACACGTACTGAACCACCATGTACGATGCTTTACAAATAAAGTGAAACGAGTTGGTGATAAAACCGCTTAAACTAGAGTAAGCTTAAAAATAAGATTCCCAATATACTGTAATGTTTCCAATTATTTTTCACGAAATTGAAGTAAAAACCTGTTTTTAAATAGATTTTCTGGAAATTACAGTCGCTGATGTATTATTAAGGAATTTAGTCAAGGTCTGTTGTTATTCACACTCGTTCCACCTATAAAACATGCACTGAATCTGTAGTGCACGGTACACTTTTTATTTACTCATAGCGGAGGCATAGAAAAGTTTCTCAAAAAGGAACCCACAGTTCAAAATAAGTTCTTGATCACTGACTGAACAACATTCACACTTCTGATTATCGTATAGTCGCTATTTGATGTCTCACTGTTCACTGTTCCTCGCAAAATAAGTCCTCAGAATTTAAATTTCGTTGCTTGAGCTGGAAGATCGTAAAATTCAAGTTGACTGAGTGAATCTTTCATTATTAATTGACTACACAGAGGATTCACATCTGTGGCAACTGTTTTCATATTTCGACGATTACCGCATAAAACATGACATGCTGTCGAGGTGTTTCACCACCTGTTACGATAAGTCAGAAACAATTTCTCTTTTACAGGAACAGAAGCCATCTGCCACGATAATGATAAGAACAGAAACTACCTTGAAATACGTTTGTTTACAGTACTGCAGTCCACTCATCCTTCTCAAAGTAAACACACCGAAAAACAATAACAAAAATCTTAATAGGCAATTTCGAGAACTTAATGGAAAATTTCACTAGAAAGGGCTATTCGAAACAACTTTGGAGGAATTTTGTGAATGGCTTTCTAAGCACTAGATCTGTAATATAACAATAACAATTCTAATAATTATAATTTCACTTCCCTTAAATAAATACAAAAATTATAGGAATAATGTAATCGGAGAAATAAATGTAAGAAATCCTCTAAAATTATACACCTCTCATAAATTTCTGAAATATGAGAACTCCAGGAAACCAACTGAGATAGAGGAACAATTACAGAATGACAGGCTGCTGACGTCAATGAAAATAAATTACGAACCACCTGATCAAATATTATTTGCGCTTCGTTTGCCTTGCTAACAGATGACACAGAACATGTTGTTAGAATGTGTCGTTCTTACATCTTCTTCGTTGTGGGAACCACAGCTATAAATTTATTGAATGAAGGCGACAGTTTTCTTCTCATTTATTAAGACCTCTTCTTAGTCACAGACTTAGTTGCGGCTTATATCGCTATTTTCGAGTGGTTATCCGATGTAAACTGCCACAGGCATAAGATCACAGAGAATTCATCCGATGTGCTATTGTTCGTGTTGTTTTACGAACTACATTAAAAATGTTGCCGTTCCTGATGGTTACACACAGTCAATGCACTTAATACAAAATATTTCATCAGGCGAACAGCCGCAATTGAGGAACACATTAACAGAATGAAAATGCCCTTCAGTTGCCAGTAATTTCTCATTTATATCATCATCAGTTTCGAAACCTATAGCTTGATCTTCTAATGCCAGGACATAATTATGGAAACATAATTGTGTGGTAGTCGGACAGTGTGCCGCGATGGGTCACACCCCGACAAACAAACGAAATGGAGCGTAGGACCACCAACTGGGGCGCCTGCCTCGACAGCCGACACATTTCCATTTCCATAATTGTTTGGTGACACCTGAAGATGGTTTAGACTTCGAAACCGGTCGTGTAATAAATAAGAAATTACTGGCAATTGAAGCAGATTTTTATTCTATTACGATGCACTTAAGGCTGGAAATACCTTTGCATGTACCTGTTTCCCATCTTAAGTGCTCCGATTCTTTGTAAAACCATCTCGAATCGGAAAATTTCTAGTGTAGCTTATAAATAGTAGCACATCGTGTGTGTTCGCTGCCATCTTTATGCCTGTGACACCTCACGCTGGGAAAACACTCGATAACTATGCAAGCCGTAACTATGTGTCTGAGTAAGAACAGGTCTTCATAAATATTACAACCTGAATCGAAAATCGCCGCATTCAGCTAAACAGCCATTCGTAACAGCTACAGTTGTATTGCTTTAATGTTGACCAATGTCTTCTGAAATTGCCTCATCCCCAATTTCAGGCTGTTTATTGCGACGTTATCTGTCGTGATTACACAGCAAATATGGTTTTAGCTTAAGTATGCATCTGTTATTAGGATGCTGAATTGTATAACGTGATGAAACCAGTCACTGGCGTTAGAGCCGACGTCATCTGACGCATCAGATGGCCTTGACTAATTTACGGGGGATATATGTAGCTGTAGATTTAGATCCAAAATCACAGCGATGTACATTCTCAAAGATGAGCAGCTTCCAGAAATTCACATTTTAAACCCTTTTTCACACGAAAAGCATGAAAATTTGGAACAGAGGGTTCAATTCTGTAATAGTTTTTCCGGAACACAAGCTCTCGCTAGAAATGTAAAATATTGGCATCATTGGCTACGTAAAAGAAAAAAAGCCAGGCACGAGTAGGAATCGCTCTCTGATAGTTCCTTACGAACTTAATTATCTATATACACAATTCATCCATCCTGAGAATCGAGAATCTTGACCATTTTTGTCTGCTACTTACACTGATGAGGGCAAGATATCGGTTCCGGGAATTAGAAGGCTTTGGAGAATATTTTAATTTTGAATTTGAAGTCGGATACAAATGACAAAAGAAATATGTTTTATGCGATAAGCTTACAAACTAACGACTTTCTGAGTATTTCCTTTACTTATACTGAGAAATCTTGCTTCTTGCCCACTTTCATGGTACTAGGTCAACGAGAAGTACCCTATAGGTTTTGATGAATGAGTTTACGAGTACCAAATGTCTGAAATAAATGTCCCTATCTTTTTGTTACATTGACTTAGAAGCTTACGTTTTTATCCTAAGAAGGGACGATAGACCTACGTGCGTGACATAAATTTCAACTTGATACTCTTACTCACCTCCCCCCATGAACCATGGACCTTGCCGTTGGTGGGGAGGCTTGCGTGCCTCAGCAATACAGATAGCCGTACCGTAGGTGCAACCACAACGGAGGGGTATCTGTTGAGAGGCCAGACAAACGTGTGGTTCCTGAAGAGGGGCAGCAGCCTTTTCAGTAGTTGCAGGGGCAACAGTCTGGATGATTGACTGATCTGGCCTTGTAACAATAACCAAAACGGCCTTGCTGTGCTGGTACTGCGAACGGCTGAAAGCAAGGGGAAACTACAGCCGTAATTTTTCCCGAGGGCATGCAGCTTTACTGTATGATTACATGATGATGGCGTCCTCTTGGGTAAAATATTCCGGAGGTAAAATAGTCCCCCATTCGGATCTCCGGGCGGGGACTACTCAAGAGGATGTCGTTATCAGGAGAAAGAAAACTGGCGTTCTACGGATTGGAGCGTGGAATGTCAGATCCCTTAATCGGGCAGGTAGGTTAGAAAATTTAAAAAGGGAAATGGATAGGTTAAAGTTAGATATAGTGGGAATTAGTGAAGTTCGGTGGCAGGAGGAACAAGACTTCTGGTCAGGTGACTACAGGGTTATAAACACAAAATCAAATAGGGGTAATGCTGGAGTAGGTTTAATAATGAATAGGAAAATAGGAATGCGGGTAAGCTACTACAAACAGCATAGTGAACGCATTATTGTGGCCAAGATAGACACGAAGCCCACACCTACTACAGTAGTACAAGTTTATATGCCAACTAGCTCTGCAGATGACGAAGAAATTGAAGAAATGTATGATGAAATAAAAGAAATTATTCAGATTGTGAAGGGAGACGAAAATTTAATAGTCGTGGGTGACTGGAATTCGAGTGTAGGAAAAGGGAGAGAAGGAAACAGTAGGTGAATATGGAATGGGGGACAGAAATGAAAGAGGAAGCCGCCTGGTAGAATTTTGCACAGAGCACAACATAATCACAACTAACACTTGGTTTAAGAATAATGAAAGAAGGTTGTATACATGGAAGAACCCTGGAGATACTAAAAGGTATCAGATAGATTATATAATGGTAAGACAGAGATTTAGGAACCAGGTTTTAAATTGTAAGACATTTCCAGGGGCAGATGGGGACTCTGACCACAATCTATTGGTTATGACCTGTAGATTAAAACTGAAGAAACTGCAAAAAGGTGGGAATTTAAGGAGATGGGACCTGTATAAACTAAAAGGACCAGAGGTTGTACAGAGATTCAGGGAGAGCATAAGGGAGCAATTGACAATAATGGGGGAAATAAATAGAGTAGAAGAAGAATGGGTAGCTTTGAGGGATGAAGTAGTGAAGGCAGCAGAGGATCAAGTAGGTAAAAAGACAAGGGCTAGTAGAAATCCTTGGGTAACAGAAGAAATATTGAATTTAATTGATGAAAGGAGAAAATATAAAAATGCAGTAAATGAAGCAGGCAAAAAGGAATACAAACGTCTCAAAAATGAGATCGACAGGAAGTGCAAAATGGCTAAGCAGGGATGGCTAGAGGACAAATGTAAGGATGTAGAGGCCTATCTCACTAGGGGTAAGATAGATACCGCCTACAGGAAAATTAAAGAGACCTTTGGAGATAAGAGAACGACTTGTATGAATATCAAGAGCTCAGATGGAAACCCAGTTCTGAGCAAAGAAGGGAAAGCAGAAAGGTGAAAGGAGTATATAGAGGGTCTATACAAGGGCGATGTACTTGAGGACAATATTATGGAACTGGAAGAGGATGTAGATGAAGATGAAATGGGAGATATGATACTGCGTGAAGAATTCGACAGAGCACGGAAAGACCTAAGTCGAAACAAGGCCCTGGGAATAGAAAACATTCCATTTGAACAACTGATAGTCTTGGGAGAGCCAGTCCTGACAAAACTCTACCATCTTATGAGCAAGACGTATAAGACAGGCGAAATACCCTCAGACCTCAAGAAGAATATAATAATTTCAATCCCAAAGAACGCAGGTGTTGACAGATGTGAAAATTATACCGAACTATCAGTTTAATAAGTCACTGTTGCAAAATACTAACGCGAATTCTTTACAGACGAATGGAAAAACTGGTAGAAGCTGACCTCGGGGAAGATCAGTTTGAATTCCGCAGAAATATTGGAACACGTAAGGCAATACTGACTCTACGACTTATCTTAGAAGATAGACTAAGGAAAGGCAAACCTTCGTTTCTAGCGCTTGTATACTTAGAGAAAGCTCATGACAATGTCGACTGGAATACTCTCTTTCAAATTCTGAAGGTGGCAGGGGTCAAATACAGGGAGCGAAAGGCTATTTACAATTTATACAGAAACCTGATGGCAGTTATAACAGGGAAGCAGTGGTTGACAAGGGAGTGAGAGAGGGCTGTAGCCTCTCTCCAATGTTATTCAATCTGTATATTGAACAAGCAGTAAAGGAAACAAAAGAAAAATTTGGAGTAGGAATTAAAATCCATGGAGAAGAAATAAAAACTTTGCGGTTTGCCGATGACTTCGTAATTCTGTCAGAGACAGAAAAGGACCTGGAAGAGCAGTTCAGCGGAATGTACAGTGTCTGAAAGGAGGGTGTAAGACGAACATCAACAAAAGCAAAACGGGGATAATTGAATGTAGTCCAATTAAATCAGGTGATGCCCAGGCAATTAGATTAGGAAATGAGACACTTGAAGTAGCAGATGAGTTTTGCTATTTGGGGAGCAAAATAACTGATGATGGTCGAAGTAGAGAGGATATAAAATGTAGACTGGCAATGACAAGAAAAGCGTTTCTGAAGAGGAGAAATTTGTTAACATCGAGTACAGATTTAAGTGTCAGGAAGTCTTATCTAAAAGTATTTTCATGGAGTGTAGCCAACGATGGATGTGAAACATGGACGATAAATAGTTTAGACATGAAGAGAATAGAAGCTTTCGAAATATGGTGCTACAAAAGAATGCTGAAGATTAGATGGATATATAACGTAACTAATGAGGAGGTACTGAATAGAATTGAGGAGAAGAGGAATTTGTGGCACAACTTGACCAGAAGAAGGGATTGGTCGGTAAGACGTGTTCTGAGGCATCAAGCGATCTCCATCTTAGTATTGGAGGTCACGTGGAGGGTAAAAATCGTAGAAGGGGACCAAGAGATAAATACGCTTAACAGATTCAGAAGGATGTAGGGTGCAATAGTTACTCGTAGATAAAGAAGCTTGCATAGGATAGAATAGCATGGAGAGCTGCATCAAACCACAACAAAAAATTGTTGTCGGCGGGCTTAGTGGTTCAGTGGCAATTCGCGTGCCATGAAACGGGAAGATATGAATTTATGTTGGAGGGTAGTTGTAAATGGAGCCTGCAGAATAGTGCAGAAATTCCAGAATGAGTTTTTCACTCCGCTGCAGAGTGAAAATCTCATTCTGGAAACATCCCCCAGTCTGTGGCTAAGACATGTCTCCGCAATATCCTTTCTTCCAGTAGTGCTAGTTCTGCAAAGTTCGCAGGAGAGCTTCTGTGAAGTTTGGATAGTAGGAGACGTGGTCTGGCTGAAGTAATGCTATGAGGACCGGACGTTAGTCGTGCTTGGGTAGCTCAAATGGTAGAGCACTTGCCCGCGGAAGGCAAAGGTCCCAATTTCGAGTCTCGGTCCAGCACACAGTTTCAATCTGCCAGGAAGTTTCATTTCAGTGCACAAATTTTCTGTGTTATCTTTAAGAAAATGTTGCCCAAGTGCTGTTCGTGTTCACTGAGAAATGCTGAACTACGTTTAACTGAGCCAGTGTTTACAACTGAAAGCAATGTGTGGAAGTGTATAAAGTGGAATAAGTGTGGCTAATTCTTATTAGACCCTCGAGCAGCGGTCTACATGAAGTTCGCGAACTATCAGTGTAAACTGTTCTGATAGCCGTCATTGGGCAAAGAACATCCTTTAGGAAAGCACACTACTACATAACCTTGAAGCCCAACGGACTGAAAGTGAGCAAACATGTTTTCGCGTGTCTATGTAACTGGCAGTGGAGACTTACCAGAATGACGGACGAGAAACTAGTTTGCTATGAAGATGCGAATAGCTAATACAAGGCAAGAACGAGATACTTGAGATTGATACGAGCTGCCGTTGCGCCTCGTGATTTACTGATTATATGGTAACTGAAAAAACAGACTAAGTCAATTTATCGCAAGCCATCGTAGCAGTCGAAAACCCCACAGAAACGTGCAATTCCTCAAGGGAGATAGATGGGAATAAATTGCTATTTTGTTTGTGAGTGGCCTACACATAAGCAATTTTTCTGTGCATAGTACGCATACAGTTCTTATCACCGGCTGTGGGTTTAGAGGGGTGAATTTGTGTTGTCTAGGGACACAGCAAAGAATAAAACTTAAGTGAAAACCTTATCCGTCTCTTCTAGCGTGTGTGTCTCGAATTAATGGGTGTTGAAGTTAGCTGTAAGTAACTTGTCGGTTTCTACAACACTTAATGAGTTGTTAAACAATTTCGAGAACTGATATACAGCGTGATTCCGTGATGACGGCATAAATTTTCGTGGATGATGGAGAAGGGTAAAGATATCAATTAGAGGTAATTTGTTTCTAGTTCGGAAATAATCGAGTGGAAAATTATAAGCTAATATCGTTCTGGTACCTCTGGCAGCAGAAGACGTGTATCGGAACTGTTTTTTCTAAGATTATAGGGATGGGGAATCTTGACGAACACCTATGTGTAGATGTTGGGATGATCAACTGATCCATTGTAGGTGGCGTACGTTTTACTGATATGATCAATCCTGGTATACAATGTCGGTACTGTAGTAGACTCCAGTACATGTCTACAAGTTGAAGTAATAACATTGATCAGCCCTAACCAAATGGAATTGTACCCGGTGACGGAACTTGCAGACATGATCTTCGTGTACGCGCAAGCAAGTGAAAGCAGCAGAGAAGCGCAAACTTTGTATAGAACCAAACACCGGACTGCAAGACATCCTGCTCACACCATGTTTCCAAGTCTGTTCCAGTGATATCGTGAAACAGGTCAGTTGGTACCACAGCACAAGGACCAGGGAGGATGACGAACTACACGGACTCGCGACTTTGAAGATGCAGTGCTTGCCTGAGTGGGTGAGACGCTTGCAATCAGCTCTCGATCAGTTGCACGTGAAATAAATGTTTCGCAGAGTACTGTGTGGCGAGTATTACGGAAAATTCAGCTACATCTCTATCGGCCACAGGAAGTGCGTGCTTTGATTTCTGCTGACTCCTGACCTTGTGTTGTTTTCAGCCAATGGTTGTGCAGCGCCTTTATTGGTAGATTCCTGAAGCGATGCGGCCCTTCAACAAAGAAAATTGCTTACAATACTTTAGTTCGTCCTGTCTTAGAGTATTGTTCGTCTGTATGGGACCCTTACCAGTTGGGTCTGATTCAAGAGATTGAGAAGGTCCAAAGAAGAGCGGCAAGATTCGTGACTGGTATATTTAGCCATCGCGAGAGCCTTACAAATCTCATAGTTTGAAGTGGGACACACTTGCAGATAGACGACGCGCTAAACGGAAGGGGCTGCTCACTAAATTCCAAAATCCGATCTTCGCCGAGGATGTAGAGCATCTATTATTACCACCAACTTTCATATCGCGCAATGATCACCATTCAAATATAAGGGAAATTAGTGATCGTACTGAGGCGTTCGGACAGTCGCTTGTTCCTCTCGCGTTCCGCGAGTGGGAAGGGGAAGGGGAATATGACTTTGGTGCGAATAGTGCCTTCCGCCACACACCGCTTGGTGGCTAGCGGAGTACATATATAGATGCAGATATGTAGATGTAGTCGATCCTCACTTTCCTGCGTATATACTTTTCACGGTAGAAGCCTGTTTCACCAGAAACGGAGGGCCAAATAGTCGCAGTCATGTTTAGGGCGATGAGAATGCACACGTACACCTGTGAAGAGCCATCTGCCAACGGATGGGAAGGCGCAGGCAGTGATTACATATTAGGTCCGTTTCTTCTTCCTACTCGCTTAAATGCTCCAGTGCACACAGTGTTTACCAGATACATACTACCCAGATCTCTGGAACGGGTCCCATTTGTTATTCGTCAATGTATGTGGTTCCAACACGATAAAGCTCCACTTCAGGTTAAACTGAGGGTTCGTGGATCAGGCAGTTCCTGAAACGGGGGTAGGTAGAGGAGGTCCTGTTTCGTGACGAGAACGTCCACCTACCTGGTCTCACTTGATTTCTTCTTGTGCGGCCATATTAAGAGCCTGGTGTATGAGATGCCTGTCGAGACTGAAGTGGACCTCCTGGTAAGAATTCTCGCTGCATGCTACGTTGTTCAAACGACACCGGGGATATTAGAAGGGATACGACAAAACACTGTGCGACGATGCCATGCCTGCATTGACGCTGGGGCACCATTTTGAACAACTGTTGTAAATGTAGCGGCTTATGAAACTTGTGCAGGTAAATGGAATTCATTATCACTGTACCGTAGACTTAGGATTTTCGATCTCTCTGACATTAAGTTACTTCTTGCAGCTTACTAATCCATCAACAGGGGAAATTATCTGATATTACCGGTGACTATTCAGCTGGAATTCTGTACATAATCAGGGTTCGGTAGCTGTGGCCCTTAGTTTGAGGACTGCGCGAGGCTAAGGAGGAACTTGAGTAGATTTTCGCCTTACCCGAGTAAGGTCGCTTATCTCACATTGATACATTTAACGCCGACCGCCGTGACCAGCGGTTCTAGGCGCTTCAGTCCGGAACCGCGCTGCTGCTACGGGCATGGATGTGTGTGATGTCCTTAGGTTAGTTACGTTTAAGTAGTTCTAAGTCTAGGGGACTGATGGCTTCAGATGTTAAGTCCCATAGTGCTTAGAGCCATCTGAACCATTTTTTTTTTTTTTGGATACATTTACCCTTTTCCATCATCCTTGAAAGCTTGTAACATCTTCACAGAATCACCCTGTATATGAACGCTTTCGCGGCCGCACTGAGTTTCCTTAAAATTCTTCTGAATTTGTGATTGCGACGTTTTATAAAACGAACCAGTGTTACGGGCACTACAGCTAGTGGCCTTATTATGTGACGTACTCTTATGAAGAGCACTTGTAATAGTGAATGAAACGTTTGTTCGGATTACAATATGGCGCGCTCAGCAAATCAGAAGTACTTCACGTGAAAAAAGAAAAGAATTGGAGAAGGACTCACCTCGAAGAGCTTGAGGCATTTGGCGAGCCCGCCGACCTGGTCCTTTTCTCCCGGCGAGAAGATGAGGCAGATGCTCTTGGCGGAGTCGAGGCCCTCCTTGATGTAGTTGCCTCCCGTCATTAACATCGGCTACAACACAAAACACACCGCAAACTTTACAATTTCATCAGACTTTTCATGCAAAGCAGTAATCAAATGACGACTCTGAATAAAATCAAAAGATTTGATCAGGCAAACATCTGCAACTAAAGAACATATTAAGAGAATAAAAAATCCGCTTCAATTGCCATTAATGTCTCGTTTATTGCACGACTGGTTTCGAAGCCTACAGCTTCATCTTCAGGTGCCATCAAATAATTACGGAAACATAAATGTTTGGCGATGAAGATGAAACTCTGGGCCTCGAAACAAGTCCTACATTAAACAAGAAATCACTAGCAATTGAAGCGGATTTTTTACCCTGTTAAATCAAAGCGTTGTAACACACGAATGATGCTGTCTCTAAGCGCTAACCTTGTCCGCGAATAACGTTACTAAACACACACACACACACACACACACACACACACACACACACACACATAAACACGTACTAACATATGCAGGAGAATAGTAAGAACATACTGTCTTTAAGGGACTATGCCTAGTAAAGCACTGTATATTAAAAATCGACCTCCGAGTACAATAAAATAAGGCAGTGAAAAAGAGTGAAATGAATAGCTCACTAGTAAGTTATTTATATTCTAAAGTCGATGTCACTTTCAGATTTACGCGTTTCTCACGCCAAACTGGAACAACAATAACCTACGGTTTGCTCATCTTTATCTCTGATCACATACACAACGTATTTTTGTCATGGCACAAACAAATTGAGTTTATCTGAGTTCAAACGCAAGGAAAATGTACACGACCGTTACTTGACTCTATTGGCAACACAGATAACGGAGCACATTTACTATGATCAGATTGTGTACGAACTTTCTAAGTTGAATAACGAGTCTTCTGTCAACGTTTTATAGAGAGAGTGCGAAAGACACTATTAATGACTTGGCTGACGTATAAAAACGTTAAGCTTGTCTTTCCCAAACTCGAGCCGCGCGGTCAATGGCGTCGTGCCACGGTTCGCGCGGCTCCGCCCGTCGGAGGTTCGAGTCCTCCCTCGGGCATGGGTGTGTGTGTTGTCCTTAGAGTAGGTTAGTTTAAGTTAGACTGAGTGCTGTGTAAGCCTAGGGACCGATGGCCTCAGCAGTTTCGTCCCATAGGACCGTACCACCACCACCCAAACTCGTCAAGAAAATAAGCCTGTTCTGCAGAATAAGACCAATATACAGCTTAGTACTGAAGCAGCCACAAGCCGAATACTGAGTCAAAAATCACAGAGCTCTATGCAATCTGATATTCTGCAATCTGTTAAATGAACCGATATATTGAGAAGGCAGAGAGACGAGGGTTTGCGCCAACAGGTTATCAAGGAACCTGAAACACGGTTCACTTTGCCTTATTTCACATCATAAATACTTATCAAAAATACTTTCATGCCAGTTATTGTAACTGTCCGAAAGGAAGTCATAGCATCGAATGGAAACTGAATTACGCACCTTTGCCTCGTTAAAGTGGCTCTTGGTCAGCTAAGTTAGTAGGTATTTTAAAAACTACATTCCCGATCGCAGAATTTAAAGTGCATATTGTGGGATAGTTCACCATCAACAGTGTGCTGTACTCTGGTCATAAAATATTGTGAAAAGTTCGGAAGCTAAGCCATGGCAGCATGGCAGCGATGCACTGTATGGTCTTCGCAACCGCGTACAGGAGTTAGGCTCTTCACTTGGTCAGATTCCCTAGGATGGGACGTCTTTGCAACACCAGGATTTATGCAAAGTTTGATACATTCAGCCACGGCATATAGCCACAAAAACCAAACCAACTCATAAAAGCGTATGAACAGTGACCCAAGAAGCGTTCAATAAAGAGACTATCTACTGAGTTATTAAGAAATCCAGAAAACTTTTAAGTACTTCGTAAAATCGGCGCTCATGGACTGTGTATGGATATTAATTGATCATGATCGCACCATAGCAGGAGATGATAAAACGAGGGCTGAAATACAACATTCTGTCTTCTGAAATTAGTTCAGCCGAGAAAATCACATCATGGTTCCCACCTTCTTTCAGCGTCTCAAGGGCGAAAAAATAATAGTTATAGAAATAATTGAATCAGAAATTGAAAAGCAACTGAAGACTTTTGATAGAGGAAAGGTCAGTGTACTTGATGGAGCACCTGTTAGATTCTGTATCGAAAGTATCTTCTACCTGCAGTTCACGGTAGGCCATTGGAATGAGGGAACATCCTGTGTGTTTGAAAATACGAATCGGCTGTTACAGTCTACAACGGTCACAGAACATATGCAAGCAAGTATTACAGTCCTGCCGGCCTAGGTGACCGAGCGGTTCTAGGCGCTACAGTCTGGAACCGCGCGACCGCTACGGTCGCAGGTTCGAATCCTGCCTCGGGCATGGATGTGTGTGATGTCCTTAGGTTAGTTAGGTTTAAGTAGTTCTAAATTCTTGGGGACTGATGACTTCAGAAGTTAAGTCCCATAGTGCTCAGAGCCATTTGACCATTACAGTACTACGCCATTATCGCCAGTTATCTCTTAGAATAGGCGAATGTGTTTATGTATTTCGACGTTTGGGAGATAACAAAAAGAGTGCTTGTTGAATATTGGATCAGATACGCAGTTCAACTGAAGACTTGTTAAACAGGACAGGTATGTCATTCTTGTTGGAGAGACAGCGTCAAACATAAAAGTCATTATTGCCATCCCTTCGGGAAGCGTGGCAGTTGTTTTAACGTTCGCATATTTGTAAATTACCTCGCGGACGATATCTGTGGCTCTCTGAAACTATTCCAAAGAATATAGAGATCAGATCATTAGCAAATTGTTCCGAATAACAGGAAAACTTGAAGAACACAAGCGCTTGTGCCAAGACTGGTAGCTCAAATGGTTCAAATGGCTCTGAGCACTATGAGACTTAACATCTGAGGTCATCAGTCCCCTAGAACTTAGAACTACTTAAACCTAACTAACCTAAGGACATCACACACATCCATGCCCGAGGCAGGATTCGAACCTGCGACCGTAGCGGTCGCGCGGTTCCAGACTGAGGCGCCTAGAACCGCTCGGCCACACTGGCCAGCGACTGGTAGCTGCCCATCAACATAAGTAAATCTATTGTACACAAATAGACGAAAAGACCACATATTGGTTGATTATGTAATCCACGATTAGTCAGTGGGCCCCATCAAATTGTCAAACATCTGAAGATGATTTTTTTATTTCGGGTCAAAAGCGCAGCACACAACATCTATACAGATTATATTTTTCACGAAAGATTATGCGAAATGACGAAATACAAATGACAATGAGATACACCAGAAAAGTCTTAAAGATTGTATCATTCACCTATGAAGGTGATAATTTAGAGTGAATCAGGGGGAGATGGTAATCGGGCAATGATGCCTATTTTCTGCTGTTACTTCACTGTCTCAAGAGAGCTGAGAACCCAGTTGTTCACTGCTTCCTAGAGTCGAAGTCTCGAGAGACATGCGGTAGGTGCTGTTGTAATGGATATTTTTCCTCTTTGGGAGACAAAAAACTGCACTATGTATTAATATTTACGCTGTAAAATAATCGCAAGAATACTTAAAAACGTGTGCGTCCAGTTACGTCCAGTTCGCTGTCATACTGGAATACGTATTTCATCCTGATACCTGGGTAAGATGCCATATTTTCTTTGGGGAAAGATGGACACTCGTGTACCTATTTTGTTCATTTATTTATGTGCAGATGATGCCTTGAGATTACGAAGACGCGTCCTGTTGGAACTAACATTCTTGGTGGATCTGGCAACTCCGAATCCAACTCTCCTAATGAATCTGTAAGCGCAGAAATTGCATCCAAAAGTGTTACGGCTATAGCAGGAACCTGTACCTCGTTTCAAGAGGTTGCACCGATACCAGTCTTTGAAATACCGGGGAAAAGGAGGAATAAAATGGCATCGGTGTTGACAGACCAGGAAACCCTACAAAGTTTAAAAGCAGCACAACAGAAAAGGACTGACCCAAAAAACGTTCTCCAGTCACTAAACCACACATAGAATTTTTTTTTAAAAAAATCGACTACCGAAGACGACTGTATTGTATGTGAAATGAACTACTATGAAAAAAGCGGACCGTATGTGAACCGGATTCAGTGCATTCACTGTAAGAAGTGGCTGCACAAATACACACAGAGGAAGCAGATAATGTGTAGCGACTGTGCTCAAAACAGTATATGTTAGCCGTAGAACGGTCGGTAATTGCAATACAAACTTTTACTTTGTATTACTTGGCGATAAAAAAGTAATAAAATTGCAGATGTTACCAAATTTATATTGCAATTTTACTCCGGCCTTCAGGGTTGGCTGTCTAGTAGTCTAACCTGTGCCAAAAAATTACTACGGGACACGAAAGTTATGACTTTATTATATACATCGGTCTTTAGTTTGAAGAAACCTTGCCAAACATATGTGATTAATTTCGTCTGGAAAATTTCAAATTTCCCATCATAATTTCATGAAGAAGCAGAAAGTCTTCCCCTGACGTACTATACAAAAACTCGTCTGCCCAAGATATCAATATTCTTTGTCCATCTTGGACCCTTATGAAGTTGAATTAACAAATGAGATGGGGATGATTCATGTAAGGATTGCGCTATTCATCACGAGTTTGTTTAGACTGTCCTAGAGCCTCACAAATAGACACTACTAGAAAGAAATTGTGAATAGTGGAGAACCTTTCTCTCAAAACTGTAAGATCCCACGTTCCAGTACAACTGAATTATTTTCGGTAGCATCTCAAGTAATGACCACGAGAGCAAATAAAAAGCAACTCGGAGCTGTAGTTGGATACCGACGACCGTTGGATGTAATAAACACAGCCGGCCGCGGTGGTCTGGTGGTTCTAGGCGCTCAGTCCGGAACTGCGCGACTGCTACGGTCGCAGGTTCGAATCCTGCCTCGGGCATGGATGTGTGTGATGTCCTTAGGTTAGTTAGGTCTAATTAGTTCTAAGTTCTAGGGGACTGATGACCTAAGATGTTAAGTCCCATAGTGCTCAGAACCATTTGAACCATTTTTTTTTTGTAATAAACACAGAAGAAAATGATACTGGTCTACACTCTATTAAACACAGTACGATGGCTTCCGGAATACTGAAGTAGATCGTGCCTTCAGAGCGTTCTCTATACTATCTTTCCAGGAGTAGCTGTGGGCATCGTTTGGAAGACACTAGGCGAACTACTGGTGTTTGATGGGAGCACCTCGTAATGTAGTTTTAACTTACGTCATCGATGATCTCTTCCCGCGTGTGCGGCAGCTCGGAGAGCCCCATGGTCAGCGAGAGTGGCTCTGGCGCGCGAGCTGCTGTTGTGAAGTGGACCTACTGCGGACCGGCTCCGTGCTGTCTACGACGCCGGCGCGCTCACCCAGTTATATATACGACTGAGCGCCGGCACGCACGACCCCCCTCTCCTACGGCGAGGCCGGTAAACTAGATCCGATCAGCGTTCTCCGCAGTGGTTTTTACCCTTCCCAGGCGCGGGCGCAATTTCCCGCCGCTGTCTGCAAAAGACGGACGTAGTGCAACCTGCCCCAGAGTTACGTCAGCCAGTTACGCGGGAGCCACGGCTGGAGATCCCCAAATTACGCTGCACTGGCGGTCTCCAAACCCCCCTCTCCCTCCCCCTCTTTCGCCCTGTCGCCAGTTCCAGTCTATTACGCCTCTGCAATTTTTTCAGACACAAAACAAGAAGTGGACAGAAGCCTCACAGGACAGCACAGGCCCTGCCACCTCTTTCTCCGCGGAGAGCGCGGATGCTGAAACCACAGCGCTTAACCTTGACAGAATGTGGTTCCCTGTTCGGACCATCACAGTATTTTTGTGTACCATTTCTTCTCGCGAAAATACAGTACCATACCTGCTTACGCATTTCTCGAAAACATTCTGAATTGCGATTGATATACAGGGCGTTTCACAATTAATATTACACATTTCCAGAGGTTCTAGAGTCGACTTAATAGATCAAGTTTTACGTAGGAACTCATGTCCGGCAACGTCATCCAACGACGCTACGGACCGTCAAAACTATTGGCGCCGTCGCCTGTAAATTTATACAGGGTGGTCCACTGATCGTGACCGCTCCAAATATCTCACGAAATAAGCGGCAAATGAAAAAATTACAAAGAACGAAACTTGTCTAGCTTGAAGGGGGAAACCAGATGGTGCTATGGTTGGCCCGCCAGATGGCGCTGCCATAGGTCAAACGGATATCAATTGCGTTTTTTTAAATATAGGAACCCAAATTTTTATTACATATTCGTATAGTACGTAAAGAAATATGAATGTTTTAGTTGGACCACTTTTTTCGCTTTGTGATAGACGGCACTGTAATAGTCACAAACATATGGCTCACAATTTTAGATGGACAGTTGATAACAGGTAGGTTTTTTAAATTAAAATATAGAACGTATGTACGTTTGAATCACATCCTCTGTTATGCCAATCCTGCCTGGATATCTGCCCCCCCCCCCCCCCCCCCCCCCAAAATTCTATAGGTCCCTCCAGATCCTTGAGCATCATGCACTCCGCCTCGCCTTCCGTATATGCCTCCTGTCCCCCACGTGGATCCTCTATGATCTCATATCTTTCCCCCATCTCTTCTGGTAAACCTTCCGCGATGTAAGGTCGTGGTCCATGAAACTCTTCAGCTCCTAACGTTTCGTCCAGAGCTGCGCTGGACATCTTCAGAGGGGTGTTTCTCCTCCGGTGAGTCTTGCCGACAAGACTCACCGGAGGAGAAACATCCCTCTGAAGATGTCCAGCGCAGCTCTGGACGAAACGTTAGGAGCTGAAGAGTTTCATGGACCACGACCTTACATCCCGGAAGGTTTACCAGAAGATATGTCATCCGGTTGTGAAAGCCTTCATACTATTTCCCCCATCTGCTCCTATTCCTCGCACATATCTGCATCCTCTACAACTCCCGCCGCCTTGAACCCCCTCACCCCCTGGTTGCTCCTCTCCTCTCCCATCCCCGCCCCCTGCCACGTCTTCACTGTTGTGTCCCCCCTACCCTCCATCTCTACACCCTACATCTCCTTTCCCAAGGTGGCTTCCATCAACTCCCCTTCCCGGATGATGCCCTCTCTCCCTCCATTTACCCCTCCTATCAACTCTGATCCTCACTCCCCCTCCTTTCCTCTGTCCTTTTCCCGGGCTCCCTCTCCCCCACTTCCATCCTCTTTCTTCCCCACCTCCCCTCTCTTTGCCCCCTTCTCTCCCCCGAGTCCTTTTACATTTCCCTCCTCTGCCTCCTCTCATTCCCTCTCGCGTCTGCCCTTCTCGCCCTTTATTAGTCCTCTCCCTCCTTGGTTCTGCCCCCCCTTTTTCGTTTTTTTCCTTCCTCCCTCCTTGTTCTTCCCCCTCCTCCAGGTCCCCCCCCGCCACCCATCTGCTTTTGGCTCGGGAGTGTCATCTTTGTGCCGCCACTTTCGTGCAGTGTTCTACATTGAGTGTTCTACAGTGAGTGTTTTACAGTGAGTGATCCGTGTTGTGTTTTTGGGAAGTGTTGCGAACGGCCATCATACTGTCACTGGGTGTGCCTTATCTCTTGCGAACAGAAACCAGACTGTCGCCGTGTTTTTTTAATTGTGTGTGTACTATGTTACTTGTCTGATTCATGTGTCTTTTATTAACGTTGCCAACCCCTTTTGCTTTCTGTTTTAACTTTCCGCATTTTTCTGCCATTTTACACTTGACGTCACCGTTTTATCGCCTGTTTTTCTTGTTTCTTTTCTTCTTCCGTTTTTTAAAATAAAAGTCTGTAGGCTGTAGAGCAGCGTACTAAGCTGCTGCCAGCCCGCCCCCTTCGGGGGGAATTGAAAATCAATAAAGGAAAAAAAAATACGTTTGAACATTTTATTTCGGTTGTTCCAATGTGATACATGTACCTCTGTGAACTTACCATTTCTGAGAACGCATGCTGTTACAGCGTGATTACCTGTAAATACCACATTAATGCAATAAATGCTCAAAATGATGACCGTCAACCTCAATACATTTGGCAATACGTGTAACGACATTCCTCTGAACAGCGAGTAGTTCGCCTTCCGTAATGTTCGCACATGCATTGACAATGCGCTGACGCATGTTGTCGGGCGTTGTCGGTGGATCACGATAGCAAATATCCTTCAACTTTCCCCACAGAGAGAAATCCGGTAACGACAGATCCGGTGAACGTGCGGGCCATGGTATGGTGCTTCGACGACCAATCCAATACCGCTTCAACCGCACGCGAGCTATGTGCCGGACATCCATCATGTTGCAAGTACATCGCAATTCTGTCATGCAGTGAAACATCTTGTAGTAACATCGGTAGAACATTACGTAGGAAATCAGCATACATTGCACCATTTAGATTGCCATCGATAAAATGGGGGCCAATTATCCTTCCTCCCATAATGCTGCACCATACATTAACCCGCCAAGGTCGCTGATGTTCCACTTGTCGCAGCCATCGTGGATTTTCCGTTGACCAATAGTGCATGTTCTGCCAGTTTACGTTACCGCTATTGGTGAATTGGTAAACGGTCCATTTTAAAACGGGTAATGTATCACGAAGCAAATAACGTCCCCACTGACGGAATGTTACGTGATACCACGTACTTATACGTTTGTGACTATTACAGCGCCATCTATCACAAGGCGAAAAAAGTGATCCAACTAAAACATTCATATTTCTTTTGGTACTACACGAATATGTAACAAAAAATGGGGGTTCCTATTTTAAAAAACGCAGTTGATATCCGTTTGACCTCTGGCAGCGCCATCTAGTGGGCCAACCATAGCGCCATCTGGTTTCCCCTTTCAAGCTAGATAAGTTTCGTTGTTTATAGTTTTTTCATTTGATGCTTATTTCTTGAGATATTTGGCACGGTCACTATCAATGGACCACCCTGTATATATACTGGGCGATTCCCTGATAATGTTACAGACTTTCTAGGATTGTGGAGAAGGGTAAGTATTTCAATTATTTGAGATAAGGGTCCCAGTACCGGAAACGAACTAGTCGAAAGTTATAAGCGAAAACTGTTCTGATGCCTCTGACAGTGGAAAACATGTACTGGTACTGTTGTTGCTAGGGAAATCAACTTTCAGAGATGGTAGTATGGACGAAAACAAGGAAAAATGTCCAGTAAACATGGGCTGTAAAATGCATTCCTGAGGAGCTATAAGAACCTGTTCGTCTTCGCTACTGTGAAACACGTCACCTGTATTGAACAAGTGGTCGTAGCTTTTAAGGCATGCATTTTAGAGCCCATGTTTACTGGACATATTTTCTTGTATTGGTCCATAGTACCATCTGTGAAAGTTGCCTTCCCTACAGTCTTAGCAACAACATTAATAGTACCTGCTTTCCACTGTCAGAGGTATCAGAAAGGTTTTCGCTTATAACTTTCGACTAGTTCGTTTCCGGTACTGGGATCCTTATCTCAGATTGACACATTTATCCTCCGGCATTATCCTAGAAAATCTGTAACATCATCTCTCAATCGCCCTGCATATATATTCGTTGAAAGACGTTGGTGCCTATAACTTTGACGCTCCGTAGCGTCGTTGGATGACGTTTCCGCACATGGATTCCGATGTATAATTTGATCTACTAAGGCACTCCACAAACTACAGAAATGTTTAACATGAACTGTGAAACACCCCGTATATCTTATACATCCGCAATACTAAAGACGTACCAATAAGTTAATCTCTTTTCACGGAGGAGCTAACGTGACGTCGGTTTTATTTATTCGTTCGTGTTAAAGATATCCCGTTGCAAAAATAGTTTCAGAGCAATTAAAATTGCATGAAAGGATAAATAACATACAAATGAGAACACAACAGACGTAGCACTTGGCTAGATCTGTTGCGCACATTCCTATACCTGTAAGATCGTCCACCTGTCAATACCTAACAAACTTTTTAAAAGTTTGTAAGATACTGTAAGAACTGTTCTTCGGCACACATGAATTAGCTCTCCTTCGGCTGATCATTGCCAGCCAACTTTAAATCTTGACCTAGTCGCGCTAGCGCCTAGTTGATTCAGAACTTTTCCAAGAAGTCTGGCGCCGCCCGGATCCAGCAGGGAGTTATCTGGAGAATTTTGCACTGTTGTGCTGTCTTCAAGACCATTTTCTCATCTTGTCTGTTGCGGGACGGTGTATTAGACCGGCAATACTGTTTGGTGACTGCTTCGGCACCGCAAACTTAAGCACAGGTTGTAGATATTCGAGCAGTCGATTGAGATCTACCTACGATTCGTTCTTTTGGCATAACGGTCGCAACTTCTCAGTATATTCTCACTCCCACAGCCATCGTGCATTTTCACGGCTTCGCATGTCTTGGGTGATCTGAAATGTTGAAAAATAGGCAGACATTTTGGGTAATTGCTGATATTTGATTTATGGTCATAAAGCCGTGGTTTAAGGCATAATTCTCTGCCTAACGTTTCGTCTTCCACCGCTGGAGACCTCATCAGATGCTTTAACGACTCAGAAAGTTGTATAGACTGAAAAAAGCTCAGCAAGCCGAACTGTCTGTGTATATATCGACGCAACGGTCGCTTCGTGACGTCATCAGGCCGCTGCCTGAACTCACGGAGACTCGCTGACGTATGCATCGGAGCTTGTAGTGGGGAAGAGTTGGGGCTACGGTATTTGTTTTATTTAGATGTAGAAGACGAAACATTAGGCTGAGAATTATGCCTTAGACCATGGCCTTATGTCCACAAATCAAATAGCAGCAATAACGCAAATACCGGCCGTCAAAGTGTTCATTCTGTGAGAGTAATATTTGTTTATTATCATTCAGAACAAACGCAAAAAAGGATGTTGCTCCATTTCAGCATAGCTTCGTTACTTTCTCACAATGCTTTTTATTACAGTCTAATCATCTGAAACTGTAGTTCCAGTCACTCTGATAGTAACTGGCGTACTCATTGAAAACTCTCCACAACTGCTCAGCACCAGGTGGGGCAGTTTTTTTTTATTTTTTATTTTGATGGTTTATGAAGTCGCGCACACGGCGTCAGCCAAGCCCTACGCCAGAAATTCGAAGTGTCTTATGTACCAAAAGATCATTTATACAATTTCCAGTAACACTGAAGGCCAATTTTCGCTATGATTTAGTGGGCCAAAATAGAGTTCATTGTCCCTCACAGATTGCCGACTATGTTTGTACGTAAACCATGTTCATAATACTTTTATTGAACCGTTTTTACGTCGGGATATAAGGACTAAAACATACAAAAACGAAAATCACTACAAAACAGTCAGAATCAAAACCAAACAGAATGTGGTTCAAAAGATTGCATTTAATATGATCTTGAATTTTTCGAGGGCAAAGTATTTCTTAAGTTATCTTTTCACTTGTATCGATGTTTTACTTAATCAATATTAATTTAAAAAATATTCTTTTGGATTAAACAAATTAGTTATATCAAGATATTTTGACTGTGTACATCAACAACTATACTTCAGAACGTTTTTCAAGGAAAGAATCGAAAAGCATCCTCCACAAAATTTACTATTCCATAGTGGTTCTGACTTCCAGTAAATGTTAGTAACGCTGTGTATAATTTATACGAGACAAACCAAAAACGAAAAGTCGAATCACACGAAGAAGCGGATAAAGTAAATATAAGTAAAAAGATCGTTACGGAAGGAGACGGGTAATTTCAAGAAATTTTATGTAGTAGCCGAAAGTGTCTCATATGTTACATCAGAACCAACTTTTACTGCGCGAATGGCTGTGAAGGACAAAAGGTTTTCCTTCTAAAGCCACTCATTTCATTTTATGCTAAATGGCACGCATATTTGTCTTGGGGGTGGACAGTACGGCGCTAGACTTAACTGGCATGTTGGCATATTCCATAGGCAGAAACCCGAAGAGCTTTTTTGCTCTTGTTCCTTACTTATTCTTTCTTTTTAAGAGATGAATATCTTGGATTCCTAAAGGAACCCTACCACACACCAATCTCTGCGTAGGCTTCCGTCTGAACTGCGCATTCACCTACAATTCATGTCACTTTCAGTGGACGATGCTGCAAGGCATAGGACGTATAGTGGAAAATGAATGCCAGGAAAACGTTTTGCGATAGACGACACGTCCTCACGTGTTCTAAAATTAACTACATCAATTCTTGGAATACCTTATGCAGTACAATCTGTCTAGTGTGCCCTTTCGCCATACCTCTGTCACCGCTGCTTCCCAGGAGTTTGCATTTTCTGTATCTGTTGTCAGTCTCCATTGATAGTTCTCTAATAATCTCGAGTTCCGAGAGACAGTAAACTCTCTCTCTCTCCAAAAATTGAAATTTTTCGTTACTACAATTTCATTGAAACTTCGTTTGTTGCCTTATAAATTTATATCACTTTGGCGCTACCAGTTTTCTTTCATCATCGTGGTCAATAGACTCAAGTAAGCCTCGAAGGACTTTCTATACTTCTCTGTATGCATTGACTGTCACCAATCCCGAAACACAATTCTGAGTATTGGAGTTCATTATCCTAAGCCCTTACTTACTTCCTTGTCTCCGTTAATTTTAATAAGTTTCTGGAAGATTTCTAGAAAAATGTGTGTTATCTTCTGATACGGTTATGTACGGGACTTCCGCCTCTGATGTCACAGTTCTTTCATTTCCTGCTGCTGCGGTCTGACAGACAGTTGTTTCTCAACGTCGGCCTTTGTTTCCAGAGATCCGTACAAGGATGCGGTGCAGGAAGATCTCTTGGAGGCCATTTCGCTTCTTCGTACATACTTCTCACAATTTCCGCCACTCAGAATGCCACTTAAGTTTTAGAAAATAGACCTACAAATCAGAAACACTCATTAGACACGAAAATTCAATGAACGCCCTTACCTCGGTTTACTGTTCACTGAATTCCTGGGTTCTGAAAATACGTTTTATCTCTGCCATAAAGCAATTCTCAAATTTGGGTAGCGTGTCTGAATACGAAAATATTTTACAGCAGGTCTGTAAGTTATACAAATGTCCAATCACTTTGTTGAAATTGTTAAAATTCATGGTGAAACCTTTGTCTATCATTTATTTTGCACAATTCGCTACTAGTTTCGGTCAAATGACCATTATCAAGCTAAGTTGGCATAAACGGCAGCTTAACTTGGTAATGGCCACTTGAGAATTGTGAAAAAAAGGACAGCCGAAAGTTTCACCACGAATTTTAACAATTATTTGGCGGCTGAATACACCCACCTGCAAACATACATAAGTTTATTGAAAGGTACACATAGGTTCAAATTGAAGAGCGTTGCTACAAATCAAGACTATATTGAAAATAAGTCAATAATAAAAGGTACTGACTGATACTTCTTCTTTTGTACCAACGTATGTGGTTTGGTAGTACTGCCTTCATTTGTAGTTTGTTTTAGACTTGTTTCGTACAGGTATGAGATTCTCTTTATTTGCTGTTTGTAAGGAAGGGAACAATGAGAATGAAACACAAACAACGAAGTCTACTATTAACAAGAGTGTAAAGCAGGAATGCAGTCTTTCCTTCCACTGTCCATTATGTGCATGGAAGAGGCAATGTCAGAAATAAAAGGTTCTGGTTGGAATTAAAATTAAGGGTTAAAGAATATCAATGATAACATTCGTTGATGATTTTGTTATCCTCAGCGATGAAGAATTACGGGAAACAGTGAGTATCGGATATGGACTGACAGCAAATCGGATAAGACGACTAGCGGAAATGTGATTAATGATAAACGCAACGTGTAAATCGGGAACCACGAAAGGGACGAAGTAAAGGAATTATGCTGCCTCGGAAGCAAAATAACATATGGCGGATGAAGCAAGAAGGACCTAAAAAAACCAGATTAGCACATCTTGGTCAAAAGATTTGAGGAAGAAATTTTTGAGAATGTACGTTTTGGAATGTACGGAAGTGAACCGTGGACTATTGGAAAACTGTAAAAGAGGAGTATCGAAGAATTTGAGATATTGTTATTGGATGTTAAAAATTAGCTTTGCATAAAATGAGAAATGAGAAGGTTACCCGCAGAATTGTAGAGAAATATGTGGCAAACACTGACAAAAAGAAGGTACAGGGTCACAGGACATGTGTTAAGACGTCAGGGAATAACCTCCATGGTACCAGAGTGAGCTGAAAAGGCTAAAAACCGAAGGGGGAGAAAGAGAGTGGAATATATCCACCAAAGATGTTCGTTGTAAGTGCTACTAGAAGACGAAGAGGTTGGCACTGAAGAGAAAGTCGCGGCGAGTCGCATGAAAACAGAAGACTGACGGCTTGTAGCCCTTCTACGGTTTTTTACCTGCTGATTATTTCCACGTTCGTAGTGCGTGTTTTCATTATATTTTTGCTGTCTTTCATATGAAAATACTATATTGTGAAACTTAGGCTTTTGTCGCTGTTTTGGTCTAAGATTCCAGCACTGATTGTATAATGAGTCGTTGAACTTAGTTTGCTTATTTGTGGTTATATTTTATCGGTTCCGTTTATATGATCTATGTTCAGCTCATTTTACGTTTTTGTCTATTTCTGTCCATGAAGATTTACTGAGGGACTATTTTGTTTGCACGTTTTGAAATTTTGCAAGCAATACGCCATACATCCATATTTCGGTGTGGAATTGTTGAACATATGGGATTTGTAAAGCGCGTAACACATAAATGGAACCTGGAAAGGTAAAAAGCGAGGAGCTGGTAGTGGAAAGTGCCAGTAAAAGTCCAATTATCCAAAAAATCGAAATTATTTAGTTTGACTCACCCTCAGCGCTGCTCCTTAGAAAAAATAAAATTTCTTTAAGTTTATTACCGTCAGGTTCAACACAAGTACATGAGAATTAGCAACACGTGCTCCACAGAGACTAAAAGGATTTATAAAACACGCAATGAAGCATCCAATGTACAACAGACGACTACCCCCTGTCCCCGATTATCTTGACGTGCACACCGCCTGGTAAGATAACGCAATTTTATAGTTTTCCCAGGGCATTAAGCTATCACCAAAAGACAACTGAAATATTTGAAAAAACTCTCGTAAAACGTGGAAACAGATAACACAAACACTATAGAAATGGATATGAAAATCGACAATCAGAATTCTGAAAAACATTTTATATAACCATAAAATCTAACCATATAAAATAAAAAATAGAAAAAAATGTAAACAGACAATCAGAATTTTAAATAATTTATAAACTCGTAAAAGCTTATGAAATGAAATAAATGAAATTTTAACAGCCAACTTGAAAAACTGTAGTCACAAAAGTTACCGCCCACTTTTGTATCGGTGTTAGTGGCAAAATTTTCTAACAGCCCATCGGTTCCACAGTAATCGAGGTTTATGAAGTAGGGAAGTATCTTTACTTATAAAATTTACAAAACAGAGTTATAGCAAGTTAAAACATGTATTAATAATCACTTACCATATAATTAACATCACAATTTAATGAAAACCCAATGAAAATGTTTTTAGAACACCTATTGCCTACTAGTAGGTTAAAAAGTTAAAAGTACAATAGAGCGAAGACTACTATCGATAGTAGGTTTACGAGTTGATAAAAGGCTGTACTGTACAGGTCTGGTCTTTAGTGCCTCCACCATAAAGTTTCGCGTTTTGTGTTGAGGGTTTCGGGCAATCGCTCTCCGTGCAGTTCCCATGAGACAGCAAAATGTGCGGCAATAAGGCTCTAAAGATATGAGAGAGTCTCAGACAGACCGCTCGAGGTGGAAAACGACCGTTTTGAAAATCTACAAAGTGGTCTGTCCACAGTTACTAAAACGGGCAACATTTGTCTGGAATCTGAATCAGTCTTCACAGACCTGTGGAGAGCACAGTTACATGGTGCCCTATTAAACATTTTATTTACTTCGCTGACTATAGGATACTTCCCAAGGGCCAAAACATATCAATCTTTAACGTTATTTCCCACGTACGTTTATCTGTACTATCTCTACACTAGTGTTTTGTCGGTAGCATCTCATTCACGGTAGTCATTTCTTTCACAACTTCCCTGAGTTAAAGGTGGAAAAATATTTTTCATTTAAAATTCCGATGTTTTGGTCTTCCGCACGTTCCTTAGACAACTGTTCGACTAGCTTCTAGTCACCGTTTCTTCTTAGTCTCGGTTAGGTAAGTATACAGGGTGTTACAAAAAGATACGGCCAAACTTTCAGGAAACATTCCCCACACACAAATAAAGAAAAGATGTTATGTGGACATGTGTCCGGAAACGCTTAATTTCCATGTTAGAGCTCATTTTAGTTTCGTCAGTATGTACTGTACTTCCTCGATTCACCGCCAGTTGGCCCAATTGAAGGAAGGTAATGTTGACTTCGGTGCTTGTGTTGATATGCGACTCATTGCTCTACAGTACTAGCATCAAGCACATCAGTACGTAGCATCAACAGGTTAGTGTTCATCACGAACGTGGTTTTGCAGTCAGTGCATTGTTTACAAATGCGGAGTTGGCAGATGCCCATTTGATGTATGGATTAGCACGGGGCAATAGCCGTGGCGCGGTACGTTTGTATCGAAACAGATTTCCAGAACGAAGGTGTCCCGGCAGGAAGACGTTCGAAGCAATTGATCGGCGTCTTAGGGGGCACGGAACATTCCAGCCTATGACTCGCGACTGGGGAAGACCTAGAACGACGAGAACACCTGCAATGGACGAGGCAATTCTTCGTGCAGTTGACGACAATCCTAATGTCAGCGTCAGAGAAGTTGCTGCTGTGCAAGGTAACGTTGACCACGTCACTGTATGGAGAGTGCTACGGGAGAACCAGTTGTTTTCGTACCATGTACAGCGTGTGGAGGCACTATCAGCAGCTGATTGGCCTCTACGGGTACACTTCTGCGAATGGTTCCTCCAACAATGTGTCAATCCTCATTTCAGTGCAAATGTTCTCTTTACGGATGAGGCTTCATTCCAACGTGATCAAATTGTAAATTTTTCACAATCAACATGTGTGGGCTGACGAGAATCCGCACGCAATTGTGCAATCACGTCATCAACACAGATTTTCTGTGAACGTTTGGGCAGGCATTGTTGGTGATGTCTTGATTGGGCCCCATGTTCTTCCACCTACGCTCAATGGAGCACGTTATCATGATTTAATACGGTATACTCTACCTGTGCTGCTAGAACATGAGCCTTTACAAGTACGACACGACATGTGGTTCATGCACGATGGAGCTCCTGCACATTTCAGTCGAAGTGTTCGTACGCTTCTCAACAACAGATTCTGTGACCGATGGATTGGTAGAGGCCGACCAATTCCATGACCTCCACGCTCTCCTGACCTCAACCCTCTTGACTTTCATTTATGGGGGCATTTGAAAGCTCTTGTCTATGCAATCCCGGTACCAAATGTAGAGACTCTTTGTGCTCGTATTGCGGACGGCTGTGATACAATACGCCATTCTCCAGGGCTGCATCAGCGCATCAGGGATTCCATGCGACGGAGGGTGGATACATGTATCCTCGCTAACGGAGGACATTTTGAACATTTCCTGTAACAAAGTGTTTGAAGTCACGCTGGTACGTTCTGTTGCTGTGTGTTTCCATTCAATGATTAATGTGATTTGAAGAGAAGTAATAAAATGAGCTCTAACATGGAAAGTAAGCGTTTCCGGACACATGTCCACACAACGTTCTTTCTTTGTTTGTGTGTGAGGAATGTTTCCTGAAGGTTTGGCCGTACCTTTTTGTAGCACCCTGTATAGTAAGTATTTAAAATAACGTTACAATTTTCCCGCGTTAAATGGATCATACATCTATATGGTGACGGTATGTGACACTCGAACTGCTGATCCATCATAAGAATAGTGTAGTCCTAAATGATCCACGACTATCATGACTCATCGTTCCCTTGCGTACCGGAAGGTGATATATAGGTTTAGTGTTATTAAGTGCATTAATTATTCCTGATACGCAATAATAGAATTGTGATCGATGAAATGAAATTTCATTGTAGCCATAGTAACCACAGATACATCATTCGAAACAACTCATACCTTCTTGTTTTTTAAAGACAAAACGAAGGAGCTCCATGTTCAAGCCACTGGATAAGTGCCGGAGAGGTCCTGGTATCATGGTTCCCATTTTCTGTGGTTTCTCTAAATTATTCGATACAACTGCCTTGTCGGCTCTTTAAATGGGCTGCAACAATTTACTTCGCTCCGTCCTCCCCCCGTTCCTATTCAGTACCCCGTCTCTAATAGTTTCAACGCTGACGAGACAGACTCCTACTCCAAATTTTTGTCTTCATTTTTAAAAACTAGGGGGGATCGGACATCAATGTGATTTTGCAGAAGAATCGGTAGAAATGTATAGTCCGACTGTTGTGGTAGAGTGGTTAAGATACAGGGCTCTTAGCCGTGAGGAATAAGATTCAAGCCTCCTTCCAGCTACATTAATTTAGGATATTCACAGTTTCGCTACACTACTGCAGGCTATAGCTGATTCTTGACCCACCTGTGTCGAGGTAAACTTATACATTAGTCAAATGCTCAAACGTGTGTGAATTCCTAGGGTACCAAATAGCTGAGGTCATCTGTCCCTAACTTACACATTACTTAAAATACAAGGTGCATTCAAGTTCTAAGGCCTCCGATTTTTTTTCTAATTAACTACTCACCCGAAATCGATGAAACTGGCGTTACTTCTCGACGTAATCGTCCTGCAGACGTACACATTTTTCACAACGCCGACGCCATGATTCCATGGCATCGGCGAAGGCTTCTTTAGGAGTCTGTTTTGACCACTGGAAAATCGCTGAGGCAGTAGCAGCACGGCTGGTGAATGTGCAGCCACGGAGAGTGTCTTTCATTGTTGGAAAAAGCCAAAAGTCACTAGGAGCCAGGTCAGGTGAGTAGGGAGCATGAGGAATCACTTCAAAGTTGTTATCACGAAGAAACTGTTGCGTAACGTTAGCTCAATGTGCGGGTGCATTGTCTTGGTGAAACAGCACACGCGCAGCCCTTCCCGGACGTTTTTGTTGCAGTGCAGGAAGGAATTTGTTCTTCAAAACATTTTCGTAGGATGCGCCTGTTACCGTAGTGCCCTTTGGAACGTAATGGGTAAGGATTACGCCCTCGCTGTCCCAGAACATGGACATCATCAATTTTTCAGCGCTGGCGGTTACCCGAAATTTTTTTGTTGGCGGTGAATCTGTGTGCTTCCATTGAGCTGACTGGCGCTTTGTTTCTGGATTGAAAAATGACATCCACGTCACATCCATTGTCACAACCGACGAAAAGAAAGTCCCATTCATGCTGTCGTTGCGCGTCAACATTGCTTGGCAACATGCCACACGGGCAGCCATGTGGTCTCAGTCAGCATTTGTGGCACCCACCTGGATGACACTTCGCATTTTCAGGTCGTCATGCAGGATTGTATGCACAGAACCCACAGAAACGCCAACTCTGGAGGCGATCTGTTCAACTGTCATTCGGCGATTCCCCAAAATAATTCTCTCCACTTTCTCGATTATGTCGTCAGACCGGCTTGTGGGAGCCCGAGGTTGTTTCGGTTTGTTGTCACACGATGTTCTGCCTTCATTAAACTGTCGCACCCACGAACGCACTCCATCACCACATGTCTCCTTCAACTGTCGATGAATTTCAATTGGTTTCACACCATGCAAATTCAGAAAACGAATGATTGCACACTGTTCAAGTAAGGAAAACGTCGCCATTTTAAGTATTTAAAACAGTTCTCATTCTCGCCGCTGGCGGTAAAATTCCATCTGCCGTACGGTGCTGCCATCTCTGGGACGTATTGACAAGAACGCGGCTTCATTTTAAAACAATGGGCATGTTTCTATCTCTTTCCAGTCCGGAGAAAAAAAATCGGAGGCCTTAGAACCCGAATGCACCTCGTAACTAATGTTAAGAACAACACACACACACACACCCATGCCATAGGAAGGACTCGAACTTCCGGCGGGAGGGGCCGCGCAATCCGTGACATGGCGCCTCAAACAGCGTTGCCACTCCGCGTGGCTTTTGCATTACTGCTAATGATCTTGATGTCGACAGACCATTACATTGTGCGTGTATTTCCTATTAACACATCATCATACGAGAAATTTGAGTTAAGAAAAGAGATCGTCTGTTGAATCCCGTTACACAAAATGCACTACTGGTGAATTTGGTGTACGTTGCCAATCATGGCTGATGCAGAAAAGTGCCTTAACATAAACGACACTGAAAGGGGCGAGTGTTTTCTGTTTGCCCTTGCAAGTGTCGGATGACAGGTTCCGCCGCATTCCCGGAGTGTGCAGACGATGAACCGGCAACCCGTCCAGGCGGAACCACCTGCTCGCACCGCGGCTGACGTAACCGGAGAGCCGAGTTGCCCCACCGCTAGTCACCGCCAATTGTTTCTGCTCCCGGCTGTGATTGGCCGGCGGCGATTGCGCATACTCACTGTCACAACGGAATCGTAGCTTTCAGTACTTTGCCCTTCAGTTGTTCTTTCGACCGGACAGTCAAGCACTACTCGAAACAGTTTCGTAGACATCGCTGGTACTCTGGATGTAAGCACACTGGACAAAAAAATTAGTCACCGCCCAGGAAACCGAGTCCACAGGTTTCTTCAGGTACGCCATATGCAGATGAATATACTCATTGATGATCGGATACCCTAGAAATGTTAAATTCTGGGAATGTGGGTTGTTACGTTTCATCTGTTATTCCAAACAGTCCCAGACATTTTCTGTGGCTAATATAAAGCGGGCTAGCGGCGGTGGCTGAATATTTGTCAAACCGTGAAAGTATGCGTGCAGCCCTGTGAAGAAGGTAGTTGTCACTCTTGGAGTGTGCGGAGTATTCTCATCATGAAGGTGGAGAAAAAAGAGCATCACTTTGTTACCGAGAACATTGAGTTAACCCTACTTCTCGTACGTATTCTGTATGATTGGGTCTTTAGTCATGGTAAGAAAAACGCCGTCAAAACATCATAGAACAACCTCCGCATGAATTACAGCAGACATACACAGTAGGTGAAACACATCAATGGGCCACCGCTGCATTCGGCACCTTGCCTAATTTGATAACAGGCAAAATCTCAGTTTTTCGGACCACGCTGCACGCTAGTCAACTGCTGCCCAGTTTGTGTGTTGCTTGACTCACTGAAGCCGTGCAACTTCATATGTCGCTGTGAGCAACGGCGTTTTGCGACGTAGCCGCCAACTTTTGACTGCATGCAATTCCTGGCACAACTTCCGCTCGGAAACTGGTTGAGACGGACTTGCATTAACTGACAGCAGTAGTCCTGTCGGGTTTGAAACCGACTGTCATTGGCAGTGTCTTCTTAATACAACACCGTCGTTACACGGCTGAGAGTGGTACAGCATTCCTTGTAGACACACTGAGCACCTCGCATCGACCAAAAAAAAACGGTAAACAAATACACGGTGTTATCATGGGAACGTTCAGACGCGATAGTTTCTTTCTGTCTTGGCTCCACGTAGGCCACCTGTTACGAATTCTTCACTATCTACAGCTCGTTAAATCAAAGTCTTTCACAGCCTCGTCTTGCAAAATTTGTTTTGTGCCTCAGATATGCTATCATATAGTAACTTCTTGAATTCCTCTTCCACATTGCTATGGAACTATACTTAATCATCTGAAAAGTGAGCATGGTGCGCTGTAGCAGAACAGCGTTCTTCTCAGTCAGTTCCCAGCACATTGGAAATGATTGTGACCAGTTGGTAAATTTTACACACAAATGTCGATAATCCAACTGACCTACCCGCTACAGTAGCCGAGGTCGAGCACTCCAGTGGGAGGAACGCCGGTTCAAGTCCTGGAGGTGAATGAAATTTTCAATGCAAGTATCCATCCGGCTAGGGGAGAAGACGTGATGGGCCACTACCTTTTTTTTTTTCGCTGTACGTATTGTAAAACTTCAGTATTAAGCATGACGTTTTAATTTATTACTTCTTCGCTACTAAATCTATTCACAACCCCTTTTTGCAGTCAGTATCCACATCTACCACTGAATTTACCTGCAAAATTATGTCTTTGTATGACAGTACGAGATACGTTAAAAACTAGGTTTCCTAAAACGGAGCGCGTCGTCAAATATTCAACATATTAACTCATTTGTGAAGTAATTCAGACGTTTGAAGCGGTTTTCCAGGGGAGTTCGGTTCCTTTACGAGTCGGGGATAAGGGGTTACTGGCTAAGGAACGCTTTGCGTGGCGTATTTTTGCGCAGCTTGTTTTCCATAGTGAAATTTTTCCTTGTCGTGTGAAACAGTTATAAAAAATCGCTCAACTCAGTGGCACTAGTGAGACAGTTTACTGCGGACGTGCTCTTGTTTTCCGCCGGAAGGCAAAGAGACAGATCTCCCGAACACTCTCGCGGAAGACGAGGTGCAGAAATGACAGAAGCAAAAGGAAGAAATGTACTTGTGTGTGAACTTAAATGAGTTCTATTTTGAAGGAGACCACCGTAATTTCAACATTTTTGTTATGTACACAAATTGCAGCTTCAGTCTCTTGTCTTTTACCCCGCATACGATGTTGTTTTACCTCGACCAAAACATTGTCCCGCGGGCACAAGAACGTGTCTGTACCATACTACTCGTTCGTTATCGATGAGGAGATCGATTTTGAGGCAAAGAGGTTAAGGACACAGTCAAAGGTCGGAAAATAGTCTCGTTTTACGGAAAACAGTCTCGTTTCACAACAAATAAACGATTCGGGAGATAATCTGAGCAGCCGTCTTCGGTTGTTTGTAGATGACGCTGTCGTTTATCGACTAATAGAGTCATCAGAAGATCAAAACAAACTGCAGAATGATTTAGAAAAGGTATCTGAATGGTGCGAAAAGTGGCAGTTGGCCCTAAACAACGAAAAGTGTGAGGTCATCTACATGAGTGCTAAAAGGAACTCGTTAAACGTCGGTTACACGACAAATCAGTCAAATCTAAAGGCCGTAAATCCAACTAAATACCTAGGTATTACGATTACGAACAACTTAAATTCGAAGGAACTCACAGAAAATGTTGTGGGTAAGGCTAACCAAAGACTGCGTTTTATTGGCAGGACACTTAGAAAATGTAACAGACTGCCTACACTACGCTTGTCCGTCCTCTTAGAATACCGCTGCGCGGTGTGGGATCCTTACCAGATAGGACTGACGGAGTACATCGAAAACGTTCAGAGAAATGCAGCACGTTTTGTATTATCACGAAATATGGGAGAGAGTATCACAGAAATGATACAGGATTTGGGCTGGACATATTTAAAAGAAAGGCGTTTTTCGTTGCAACGGAATCTTCTCACGAAATTCCAATCACCAACTTTCTCCTCCGAATGCGAAAATAATTTGTTGAGACCGACCTACATAGGGCGGAACGATCACCACGATAAAATAAGGGAAATTAGAGGTACTGGAAGATATAGGTGTTCATTCTTTCCGCGCGTTTTAGGAGATTGGAATAACAGAGAATTGTGAAGGTGGTTCGATGAACCCTCTGCCAGGCACATAAATGTGATTTGCAGAGTATACATGTAGATGCAGGTGTAGATGAAATGGTTCCTTAGTAATGCGGGCAGCCTCGTGTCTCTGTGTCGCTGTACAATGTAGGAGAGTACTCGCTTTTTTGTGCAGGCAGTATTTGGGATCTATAGATATCTTAGGCAAACCCTGTTGTTCAAATCCTACCAGAGGAAATTTAATTTTAACTACTTCGCAAAAATACTATTTTAGAGAAGTTATTGAATCAGAAGACTATAACGTAGCATTTGAGGTTCATAATTTAATTCTATAAAATTTTGCTACACAATTTTTGGTTTAACGACTTTGTACACGTCGCCTAGGCGGTCTAAGGGACGTCACAAATTTATATTTTTTAGCCAAATTTTTCACTTAAATTGTCACCTCCGACGCCCAAGTATGATTCATTGTGGCCAACATGGCGAGTAGGATCACCGCTTCATCGAGATTGTTCATTCCTGTTGAACGTGCTGAAGTGCGCGTATAGGATGCTAGTGCGACCTATTCTTGAGTACTGCTCGGGTGTTTGGATCCGCGGCAGGTCGGGTTAAAGGAAGGCATCGAAGCAATCCAGAGGCGGGCTGCTAGATTTATTATCAGTAGGTTCGAACAACAAACAAGTGTTACGGAGATACTTCGAGAACTCAAATGGAATCCCTGGAAGGAAGGCGGCGCTCTTTTCGAGAAACGCTATAGAGGAGACTTAGAGAACCGGCATTTGAAGCTGGCTGCAGAATGATCCTACTGCCGCCAATATACGTTTCGAGTAAGGACCACGAAGATAAGGTACGAGAAATCAGGACTCATACGGAGAGGCATACAGAGAGTCGTTTTTCCCTCGCTCTATCTGCTAGTGGAACAGGAAAGCAAAGGACAAATAGTGGTACAGGGTACCCTCCGCCACGCACCGTACTGTTGCTTGTAGCGTACGTATGTGGATGTAGAAACAAGCCACCATTCACCGCTGTGAGTAGCCACTAGCGAGGGAATGAGAGAAATGACGTGCTGACTACTGACTGCTGCTGCATTGGACGGTGTCTGTGGCACCGGCTTTCATCTAGCAATTACGTGAACTATATCTCTCCTTATTTTCAGAACTTTGTTTCGACACTAAATAAAAATAACTTTCTTTGAACATCACTTTGACTGGCTAACTCGCGCCCGTACAGCATACCGTCACGAGAAAACATCTTAATTTTTAAAGAACTATTTTACTACAGTAACTCCCTTTATATGTCTACACCCTTAACCATCCTCGCCAGGACTCACTCTAACCTTGTAGAAATTCATGAAAAAATTAATTTAAAAATGAAAATAATTGAACTCATTAAGGATTTACTAAAATCACTTTGAATGACGATATTGATTAAGAAACAACAACAAAGAGTTGTGCCTCGTCGTATTGGAGCTATAAGCAAATATATTCCTTAAGGAAACGCAAGATAACAAAAGAAATGTAAGAATAAACAAATTTTACATATATATTGTGTTCAAACGAAATACTTTCTTACAATACATCGTCAACAAACAAAGGTATCCAGAAATTTATTATTTATTTAGTTTTCCATCACACGTGCATATAACACAACTGTGTTTGTCTTACAACAAAGGATTTGTAAATAATTTAGTGAAGCTTTTTGCGTTAGCTACTATGCTCCGTAGTAAGCTACTATGCTCCGTAGTACAGCTGCTAATGATAACTGTCAGTCGCTCATTCTTGAATACATGATCAAAATATGATCGTGCTAATATTGTAAATATTACCACAGTGTTTGTTTTTGACGGCCGGAGTGGCTGAGCGGTTCTAGGCGCTACAGTTTGAACATTTTTTTGGTTTGTTTTTGTATTAATATCGTTAACAACCGTTTATGCGGTCTAGTGGGCAGTGTCATTTGCTATCCGTGCGAGGTTAACTGTTAGGACTTTTCCGCTTACAGATGGTCTGGGACAGGAGCCAGAAAGCCTCGTGAAGTCAATTGAAGAGCAGATTGAATAAGCAGTGACATTGACACGCCAACTGCCGAGGTGGAGACGAATAAAGAGGCCTAAGACCGGCTGTGAATCACGCAACAATAAAGGGAGCTGTCGGCTCCCGTTCTGCAGCAGTAGGACTCAAATGCCCGACCGCACTGAGTAAGATTTCCCTCGGTTTTTCTAAGCCTTGCTGGCTGATTTACAGGCCCATCCTTGTCCAACCCGAGCTTGTGCTAAGTCTCCACTAATCTCATCGTCGACGAAATGTTAAACGCTAAATTTTAATTTGAAACGACGGGTAAGTTTCACTTCATTAGGCATGCCATTGAGTACTTCTCACGATGATGTTGTTGTCACATAGCTTTTACTGTCAAGAGTTAGATACTGTGTCGCGAATTGTCAATTTCACGTTTACGCTTGAACTGCTGCCCCAACTGACAGTCGCACAAGCGTTGCTCCTACTTTCCTGATGCGCCAGAGGTTGCAGGTATCT